>NC_090909.1:4514079-4672488 GCF_040956055.1 Brachionichthys hirsutus | reverse complement strand
TCACCCTGTTGGCTCCCACGGTCCCTCCTCGCGGCGTCTTCAGCGGGAGCGTTGCTTTTTCACCTGCAGGACGCCGTCTCATCCTTCATTTTGCCGCACGTTGTGCATCAGACTAAAAACCTCAAGTTGATCCATCAAGTATTTTTTCTCCCCCCCCCCCCCCCCCCACACACACACACATCCACGCATTAAATCCTTTTTATACCTTCATAAATACCCCCCCTTAAAAAACACATTTGTAAAAAGGTACATTCTTCATTATTAAACATTATTCTTGGTAAATAAAGCGTAAACGACATTTATCCTGAAGCATTCACACTTTCTCCGGAGTATTGAGAGAAAAAGCCTCTCAAAGATTGTGCTTTCTTCAAAGAGTCAAATATTGACCCGCTACAGACACTGTGGAATGTCATTGCATATGGAATTGCATTAGAATTGCTAAGGGGGGGGGGGGGGGGGGGGCTTATGGGATGTCATCGATGAAGGTTCATTAACCATCATCAAGAACAATTATATATTTTCAACGGGCCTCGAGTCCACAAAACAGAACGATCCAATTTATCAACACAACATTGTTCCTCTCTGGACTAAAAGGTCGAATGCTCCTCGTCATCATCTTCATCACCACCCTACCCCGACATACAACTATGAGGCGCACAGGTACGCCCTCCAAAGTATCTCCATGAACCTGAATCCTTCTGTGCTTGAAGCCGTCTTCCAGCGTCTCCTTCACCGCTTGTCCTCCGTGTCTCTCTCCTGGAGGGGGAGGGTCGAGCGGACCCTCCGCTTCTCCTTAAACCGCCCCGAGCGCGACACCTTCATGTTCCTGCGGCACGACTGCTCATTGAAGAGCGAGTTCATCTTGGAATCGTCGTAGGTGTCGTCAGAGAAGTGGCCGGGGGCGTTGCCGGGCTCGCTCGGGGCTTGCTTGGGCTGGTCCGCTGCTGGGGGGGGCTCCTTTTCCTTCTCGGGCTGTGCGAAAGGGTCAAAGTCTTGGCCGAAGGTGGGAGCTGCGGCGGTGTCCTTTGAACTTCCTGACTTCTTCTTCGGGATGAACGCTTTCCACCATTTGGCCCTCTCTGTCGTCATCTTTGCCTGGTGGGGGGGGGGGGGGGGGTGACATGTCATCAGTAAGTGGGTAAACATTTTGACTCGCGGGCCACAATGGGTTCTAAACTTTGACAGAGGGGCGGGCCAGGCTGGATTGTTTGTTAACTAATATTAATGACATGAACGGATTTGGCCTTTTACAGGTAGCATTACAGGGAAAAAGGACAAATTAATGAGGTTTATAATCAAATTTTATTTCCTGATATTATTGGACAAGTTGGGCGGGCCGTATTATAAAGCCTAACGGCCGTACATGGCCCCCGGGCCATTTTGACCCCCCCTCCTCCTTATTTTAGCATTTCCCATAGACTCCAAGGAACAACCAAGTGGAACTATGATGACCGTTTCTGTAAAACTGGTTTACTGAGTCGTGACGACGCAGCGGCGCAAACAGCAGCAGTGATTCACAGGTGAGCCCACGCACGCGTGAAAGCACTCACCTGAGCAACAGCGGGCGCTGCGTGGACGCCGGACACGCGGTGTCACGTGTCGCTGTGGCACCTATTACTGCGAGGGGGATACAAAATCCACGGGTGGGTGTCTTCTTCTCCTTCAGTGGTGGAGGACAGCTATGCGCTTTCAAAACGCGTCACATAAGTCTCCATTCCACGCACGGGCCAGGTGTCACGCCTCGTCATACCTCCCACCCGGACTAAACAACGTAACTTTCTGTTGAAGCTCCTCCAGGTGTGAAGAAGAGTCCCGCAGAGCTGACACCTTCCTCAAGGAGCGGCTCTCGTCCTCTCGACCAGCGAGGTCTCCGCCTCCGAAACTCCCGTCGCCGAAACACCTGTGCTCGCACCCGATTGGACGAAGGCTCTCACGGTCCGTCACGTGACACTGAACTGGGTCGATGCCACTGTGATGGTTGGGTGGGGGCCCGCGGTTGCGGGGCAACGTTGCCCCACGGGAGTCTGCGCCTCTTCATTCAAAGACAAAAGAAGATGAAGAAGAAGACAAAAAGAAGAAAGCTCTTTGTATGAGCCGAGCCCAACCCAAGCTGCGCAGCTAAAAATGGCTGCCTGATTGTATCTGTGACGTGCTTGTTCAGGTGAGACCGGAAGCTGCGACATCAACAGGTGTCACTGTCTGTCCTGACTGTCTTTCTGTCTGTCTGTCTGTCTGACTGTCTGTCTGACTCCAGCTCTCCAGAAGGAAAGACTCCTGCTCCATCATCGAGTGGTCCGGAAAGCCATGAGACAACGCATTCCTCCGCCGATGTCATTGTCACTAATAAATATAAACACCAAGGAGATAGAAGCCATGGTGATGACGTCATGATGGGTCACCCGGATTTTCCCCATGCCAAAAATAAATAATACCTTAAATTAAAAAGAAAGTGAGGAAAAACAACTAATTGATCTGATATTGCCTTTTATTAATGATTGCATACCAGTTTGATTGTGTATATTTATGATAATGGTGTATTACTGCAGTATCTCAGATTATTACTTGAGTTCTTCAAACTAAAAGAGACCATTAATATAAAATTCAATGGGCCTAATGTGTGTGTGTGGGGGGGGGGGGGGGGGGGGGGGCTTAGAACAGGTCTGAGGTCTGACCCTAGATCCGCCCCTGATAAATACTTATAGTTCACTCCAATGCACGCAGTGAGACTGTATAGACGGGAGTGATGACGACAATGCACGCGCCATGTGCGCACGAGTCCAGCCAGTCTTTGTGAAACGATCAACCTGAAAATCCCTGTTTGTCATTGTATTGAGCAACAGGTTGTACCAAGGTTGCTAATCATGGGAAAGAGAGTGAGGAAGCAGCCAGTCAGACTGGTAGAGTCAGCTGAGCGACACCGCTCAGAGGAAATGGATGGCTACTGGACCATAATAATAATAATAATAATAATAGATTTTATTTATAGTGCATTTTATACTTGGCAGCCAAGTCTCAAAAAACCCCAAGAAAGAGCAAAACATAAAATCATAAGAATAACATGATAAAATCAATAATAAGATCAAAAGAAGCACCAAACAATAATAAGTACTGTACAAAAAAAGAAATCAGATAAAATCTGTCTAAAAACTCTTAGGCTGTTTTTAGACTTTTGCAAACCAGAGAGAAATGACGTGCGAGGAGAAACCTGGCTTCTCAGGTACGCGTGACAGACAGACAGACAGACAGAGAGACAGACAGAGAGACAGAGAGAGAGAGAACTTAACCCATTCCACTCCCCAATAAATATTTCACTGTTTAATATTCTGAATTTCCTTGTACAGAAATACAACACACTATTTTATGGTTTTCAGTACTCCTTCTCCTCCCACTGAAACACCCACATTTTGTCCCAATACGTCATTCTTCAGCTATCTTTTTTTTTTTTTTTAATGGACTATTAGACATGCTAAATATTTTTGTTCCGAGACAACTGAAGCAACAAATTAAACTAAAAGGCACATAAAGTAAAACATCTTTAGTTTTAGTTTTAGTTTTAGTTTTATGAAGTTGTGAGCTGACCTACCAGACGTTGGCGCCACTGAGTTAAATATATATATACTAGAACAACTACAAAATCCAAGAAGAAGAAATAAAAAGAAAAGTAGACGAAGAAGACTGAAGAGGAGCGTTCCTGTCATGTAATCATGGCAGGATCAAGGTTATCCCGACGGTGCTAGTGAATTACATCAAAGAGATTTGACAAAAAATATATTATCATCTTATTCCGGTAAGAAAAACGTCTCGGCAGCTCGTAGTTTTCGATAGAATGTTGTTTGCATGTCGAAATGTATGTAGAAACACCGGCGTTAGCTTTGCTACCGGCGTTAGCTAGCATCAAATCGCATCCAGATCACATCTGATGGGTTTTTCGGGATTCGAAAGCTGTACTTTATTTCAGCATCGTTGATGCGTAATGGCTTCTGAGCTTTATCGTCTCCCTTAATGTCGAGTAACAGAGGCTTTTATCGGAGGGACTAGCAGCTAGCTTTCCACCCGACTCTGTTGCAAAGATGATTGGAGAATCGAAAAAGAAATGGGGTTAAAGCGGACACTTCTGTATTTAACGTAAGTTCAGTTGTGTTAGCTTGGACCGCTAACGCCAGTTGTCTCTCATTAGCCCCCCCGATCGCGATGAGCGTCCCGGGTTTCGTGTCGTCCGCGGCCCGAAGCTTCAGCTTCCCGTGTCCGGGATCCAGGCTCCTCTGCCGGCTGCTGGGTCCCGCCTGCGTCACGAGGTGGGTTTCACCTGACGCGACTGCAGAGCGACTTTGATCTGAAATGGTCAAATCACGAAAAATACACAACACATTTTCTCTCTTAGGATTCCCCCCCCTCGCATTTAATGATTAATTCATTTCAACCTCACCAGGTACATTTTATTTACCTGTTATATGTAAAATGTACAAGTGTGATCATCAGAGTCCAACATTTCAGAACACCAACATTAAAAGCTACTGGGTCTGAGCTGGCTCTTTAAGCTCATTGCTTCTGTCGCGCGTAACGGCTGCTGCGTAACTCTTGAGAGAAACTTTTCCTCCTTTTATTATTAGCAGAATGTCCTCCGAAAGGCAGATGGACCACCTGGAGAGGACGGCGAACAACAGCAGACAGGATGTAAGAAGTCCATATTCTCCGTCTAGCACCTGAGCTGTTTAACGGAAGCCGGTGTTCAGCGTATGGACTCGTTCACAAACTGTTTTCTTGTATGATAATCTTGCCCCCCCCCCCCCGTGCTTCCAGGCTCTCTTTCCGGCTCAAGTGTGTGGCATCACGAGCGAGTCGGAGACGGTGAAACGCTTAAGAATAGCCGCTCACCCAGACTTCAGTTTCAAAGCCGGCCAGTGGTGAGTTGAGGCCTGCTCATTGTGTTAAGTTAAGGAACAAGATTCTTCAACTTTATATTTACGTTGTCCTCTTTTTTCCCGTTTGACTTTGTTTCTCAGTCGCCTGCTCAGGAATAAAAAAATATATATGTTTTTTTGTTTCAAAACAGAAGAATTCCATGAAAACTGTAACAGGCAACAGTTAAAAATAAAAAATAAAAGACTAGGCTTTCTCTTATATCAGAGAAGCACATTCCCAAGCGCGCAAAGAGTATTTAATATTGAGAGGTGCTACTCATATCTGTACTGGCACAACAAAATAAAACATCTTTTAATTTTTTTACTATTAAACTAAGTGCTTAACAGCAGTTTGACGAGCCTGCTAGCTTTAGTATTGAAAGCAAAGCATTCAGACGTTAAACGAAGAGCAAAACATATCCATAACTGGTTATTGTGCCTGCAATGCTTAAAGTCACCACATGGTGCCAGCATTGTGCTTGGTTTTTGTTTCTTTTCTTACCAGCAGGCTGCTGTTCTTTGTTTTGTTTTTTTACTCACAGAAGCTTTGCAGTAAACAAGAGTTTAAAATCCTGCATAACAGTGAGCCAGATTCCAGATTATTAATCAGAAGATACTTGAAGGAACGCCTTAATAGTTATTTTAGTGACGTTTGTGTCTGAAGCTGCCGTCTGTCTGCACCGAGTTGCTTTCAGCGTTTACTCAGAAGCTGCTCGATACCCAGCGGCTTGTTTCTGGCTGGTCCACAACGCCGAGAGACTTTCAGCTTCCAGTGATTCCTAACAATCCTACCGTCACGTAAAAAAAGTAATTTGTTGAAAGCAGAGCTTGTTTTCCGCTAACATGCTAATTTGTGCACATGCTGTATGGGTGCGCGAGCCCGTACTGTACGTGGGTGGTGGTGGTCGTGGTGAGATGTAAAACTGGCAGCCAAATGCCCTGCGGTGGCTGGTAATGAATGTAAATAGATGGAAATCCTTGGGTTTCAGTGTTCCTGAGGAAGAAGGCACCGTTTAATTGTTCGTCTCCAGGTGGGAGGGGAGGTGGGTGGGTGGGAACATATGTGTGTCTTCGCGGTAGATCCATATTCATGATGCCCCTGAGATTTGAGGCGTCGGGTGTGTTTCTCTGGTGTGACAGTGGGTCATTGTGTCCGTGGAACACGAGACTAACTGTTCACAATGGCTGCTTCCCTCCGGGGACACTTGGCTTTGCTTGTTGATGGACAAAGAGACGAGAAACGAAAGCCAAAGACAACTACGGCGCGTTAATAACTGGCCGCAGCTGCACCAGGCGCACCCGGGCCTGATCGCTAACGGCCCCGTCGAGTCAAACCATCGCCATTTTCAGAAGCGTGAATTCGGAGGTCTCGCCCAGGAGCGCGTGAGCCCCGAAAAAAATCCAAAAGGAATTCCAGAGGAGGTGGGGAAGACAGAGAGGGAGCCTGTGTCTGGTGAATGGTCACAGAGCTACCGCGAAGGTTCTGGGTCGTGGCTAAACCCACAGCGAGACGATCCTCAAATGGAGATTGTTCAAAATGTAAAAAAAATGTAAACCGGCCAACAAAGAAAGGAACGGCTGAAAGCGTGACCCAGAGTGATTTACTGTGTGTGTGTGCGTGCAGGGTGGATTTCTTCATCCCCGGCGTGGAGACAGTGGGCGGTTTCTCCATGTGCTCCAGCCCCGGGTTGCTGCAGAGGGAGGGCATCGTCGAACTGGCCGTCAAATATTCCAAACACCCGCCGGCTCGCTGGATCCACTCCACGGCGAGTGTCTTTAATCGCACGCACCGTTTCCACGAGGGGACGCGGGACGGCTAATGCTTGTCCCCCCCCCCCCCTCCCCTCCCCCAGCAGTGCACAGTCGGCTCCCAGGTCGCCATGCGCGTCGGCGGGGACTTCTTCTTCGACCCGTCTCCCTCCGACCCGGCCGTGGATCTGCTGCTGGTGGCCGGCGGCGTCGGGATCAACCCGCTCTACTCGATACTGTTGCACAGCACCGACCTGCTGCGTCTCAGCCACGCCCCCGGTGGGCGGGGCTACAACCTAGGCCGCGTCCACCTCTGTTACAGCGCCAAGAGCGCCGAGGACCTGCTCTATAAGGTGCGTCCCGCTCCCGTTTAGGCTCCGGCTGCATCTCGTAGCCGGAAACGCAAAAGTGTCGTTTCCTCCCCGCCGCGTTCCCAGGGCGCCATCGTCGAGGCGTGTCGGCAGTTCCCCGACACGCTCTCCTGTGACCTCCGCGTCACGCAGCAGAGCACAGATGTGGAGCCGCACCTCCAGCCGTTTCTCAGCCGTGAGTCGCCCGCGCCCGCTCCCACTCCCACGTGTGAATGCCTGTCCTCGTTCTGCGGGGTCGGGGCCGCCGTCGCGTCCGACCCCCGTCCCTTTGTTGTAACGTAGAACAGGCACCTTCCTTTTGTCTCCCCAGGTGGGCGGGTCACAGAGGAGGGGTTGCGGCCTCACGTGGACCCGCAGAGGACTCTCTGTTTCCTGTGCGGGCCGCCGCCCATGATAGAAGCTGTTTCAAAAAGCCTCATGGACGAGGGGCTCCCCAAGGACAGGATCCTGTTTGAGAAGTGGTGGTAGCGCCTCCCGTGGTTCCCCAGAGACCTTCCGGGTCGTCCTCCCGGCCTGCGCTCCTTTCTGTAGCGGGACTGAACTATTCCAGTGTTGCAGACGCTCTGATATCTACTCTAACCCACGAGGGAGTTCACCCTCTGCAACCCGCGGCCGGAATGGGATCCGCCGAGCGCTCTTCAGTTAGCAGCCGACTCGCCCACAAGGGAAATGTTGTTCATGTCTTCTAATCGGAGTCTGCGAGACGCTTTCCAGCTCGCTGCCTCGCTGAACACGACACAAACGTGTGCGTGCGTGTGAGATTATGAAGGGTATTTGTTCAGCACATGTTCTCTCACCCGGTCCAAACAGGACTGAGGCTCTCGTTTAATTAGTAGGTACTAATCGACGATATTTAATACTTAGTCGCATATTATTTAAATACAGATTTGAAATAAGTTGCCAGTTTTGGAAATGTTCTTTGCTAAAGTTTTATACAAGGAGATTTGACGCCTGCGCGTTGAAGATAACCTTCCAGCCGGTCACCGCTTAGCCTAGCATAGAGCAACGGCTACATGCTAGCTGTTTCTGCCTTCCATCTTTGTCTTCATGCTAAGTCAAGCTAACTCAACGTAGCGGCTAGTTTGGGAAAGTGACTACCGTAATCGTTTTATGCAAATTGTTGACTTCGATGAAGAACACTGTTTTATTTTTTTTATTTTGTGTTCTTAATGAGATGACTCGCCTATTTATTTGTCAGGACTCTACTTTTTAAAGTTGTTTGGCCGACGACTTTGAGTTTTCACATTTGAATCGCATGCTAACTTCACACCGAGTGTATTTTCAGAGTCTCCCACACACCGGCCGGCGTCCCGCCCTGTTTGAGGCGCTCGCGCTGCAGCAGCAACGCTCAGGCGTGGGAGTGGGCATCCCCACGGTGCCCCTAACGGCGCCTCCAGGTGGTCTCTGATTGGCTCGGATCACCGAACGCCCCTCTGAGGTTCTAGGTGTCGTCTCCGTGGGGGGGGGCTTCGCTGTCGAGACTCATTTTCAAGTCGTTGCTGTATTTCTCTTTCACGAGGAAAACTTCCTGCTGATAACTTTAAGGAAATAAAGAAGATTGAACAATTCTTTTTCCCCCAAACACTTTATTGATCTCAGCTTTTACTCACATCACGCTACTCACACACACACACACACACACACAACACAAGGTGGTCCAGGAGTTAAGCAACAAATAGTTGATTTCTACTTTACATTCTCTGGAGTTAAAGGTCGGGCCTCTCAGATTATAATATGCTGGTTTTTTGCTTTCCTCGTCTACGTCGAACGAAGAAGACGACTGGTTTCATTCGCTCAGGCCCGTTTGATTACGCGTGATTGGATGCTAGTCTTTGACCCAAAGATTACTGCTGACACTCGACCAGTTTCCACAGGAACTGTTCCTTAAAAAGTTTTTACTCAGTGAAGACCAACATTCCATTCACAGCCAAGAAATTGCAGAAATTATGATCAAAACCGAAGCTCGTTTTACATGAACCGACTCATTAGCATAAATGTACCATCCACTCTGTCGGTGCTGGGTGGAGCCTGATCAATAACTGATCAGAATGTATAAATACCACGAAGTGGTACTTCAACTTGTATCTGCAGCCATTTCTTAGTCGATGCGTTTGTCTCGATCGGGGCTCCGATCTGAAATTCACTCTCTTTGCTAACGGACCCATCTTAAATAACACACTTTATGTATATATATAAAAATACAGCGAGCCCAGTCCAACCAGCTCTCAGTCCTGTTGCAGGAAAGTAGCAAAATACAATACAAGGCAAGAGGATAATGGTCGAGGAGACTTGGTGGTAGATCTCGAGTTACCAACACGCCGCCAACCGAAAGCACAACACGTTCCTATTTATTAGAGACTCGAGAGCATCGCTGCCCCCAGCAGGGCGGCGCCGACGAGGACTTCGTCACGCCGATCGGAGTCCCGTAAACGAAACGCCGACGTCTCGGCTCCCCCCCCTCTCGGTGCCCAACGTGTCAGCAGACGCCGGAAAACAGCTGCCGTTTGAGCTGCTCTTCCATCTTCACTTCCGCCTTGACCCCCCCTTCTCCTCCTCCTCCTCCTCCTCCATCTCTCCGGAACACATAAACGCACCTCGCGGGTTTCTGCTCGTCGATGTCCGTTTCCTCTTCCTGCTCCTCGTCTTCAAACGCCCTGGTCCCCGGAACGAGCGAGAAGGCCCCCGGCTGCTCCGCGGGCTCTACTCCCTCTCCTCCTCCTCCTCCTCCTCCTCTCCTCCTTTCACTGTCCCAGATCTGCCCCGCCTCTCCCCTTAGTCTGTCCATCTCCGTCTCCATCACAGGACCGTCTCTCCTCGCTTGAATCCCCCCTGCGGATTTCTTCTTAGTCTTGCTGCGGCCCCTGAGGTTCAGCATCTGAAACTAGAGAGAAAGGCGGGAGACACTCTTTCTTTTTCTTTCCATCTCTCCAGACACCTGACAAACCACAACAAAGCCTCGTTTCAGTGACGCCTCCACCCCGAACAGTGCGAGGTTGACTACTTGCCTATTCTTAGACTTTTCCAGGTTGACTTCGCTGTACATCCCATATTTAGCAACGTGTTTTTTTTAATTTTTTTTTATGGCACCTTCTGCGACATAAAGTTACGCATCCTAAAGGCACAACAGAGGGAAGCGACAGATTTACCGCAGAGACTGAAGGAACACAGAGAAACAAACCTTGAAGTCTCTTCTCCTGCGCTGCAAAACGGGTCTCTGGAGAAAGAGGACTTGCTTCGTCGACAAACTGCCGTCACTGCAGCGAGAAGAGAGCAGCGTTTTGACTGCGGCGCCCTCGTCAACGCTATCGTCTGTTGGCTGCGGTTTGCAAAGTGACAGGTTTTACAAGACTAAAGCGCATCAGCTAACTGCGCTTTTTTCGCCGCTCCGGCAGATTCAAAAGCGGTTTCATGTCGAGACGCTCGTAAATTTGTCAGATCTGGTACCATCTGTCCCCCCCCCATCAGTCCCACGAATGGGACATGCAATGTAATTTGTCCGCACGCCGAGTTTAGATGATGATATTCAAACTGAGCAGATGCAGGCTTTTTCTTTTTTTTTTTAAAAAGCCTTCATGCTGTGTTGTTGTGTTGCGATTCCGCACCTGTTGGTCTTCACGATTGGCGTCGGCAAGACGCACGTCAGCCTCCATCCAAACGGAGCCAGAGACTGGAGCAGCGGGATGTAGTCTGCCTTCACCGCCACGCCCTGGACGGGAGGAGGAGACAGTCGCTCAGAACGCCATCAGTTCAAACGTAAGCTCGGCGTTAGCGTGCACGGTGCACGGCCGCTTTCCTGCGTCGCCACACGTTTGGAATGTCTGACAGAGAAAACAGCTTTAAGCCTTTCAGGCAGCAAGGATTCCTCAAAGTGAACATCGTCTCCCGAGAATTAAAGACTCGAGAGACCCACATCGACAACGGTCCACTGCTCAACCACGATGGCGTCGTAGGCGGGGCTCGTAGTCTCGTCCGCGGAGCTCTGGAAGATGAACACGCTGTCCACGGACGAGAGGCCGTTCTCTGTCGGGGCAGATAAACAGGAGGATGAATGCGAATCCTTTCTACTCTCCCCAACGACACCCTCCTCCCCGTTGGGCCTCAGCCGCCGTGGATGTTCCACGGCCGACTGGGCGGCGGCTTGTGGCGTAGGCCGCCGTTTCTCAGCAGTGAAGCAGAGATCAGCAGCTTCCGTCCACGACAAGAGTTTCAACGAACTTAAGCAGGAAAACGTAACGGAAAACCGATGCCTGCGACGGTACCTCAACGCCGCGGGGCCATTGAACGCACCGTTGTCGCCTTCAAGGTGGAAGAAGCCGTCGACCAGGAGCGCGCCGCTGGTGAAATGGTGCGTCATGTGGTCCAGCCAGTGCGCGTCCACGTCCGTGATCCGACCCGCCTCCGTTTGGACTTGCAGCGGCACCCTGAGGGAATAGAACCTCAGGGCGGTGTTCAGCTCCCCGGTGTGGTTGTACAGGGCGAAGAGCTGCATCCCTGCAAAGACGGACAAGACAAACAGCAAGGAAGGGGACAACTGGACACCGAGGACAACAGCTTGCACCGAGGGTCCGTCTGGGGGCCGCATGCAGACGGGAGCCTCTGTACTCACTGGCCTGCGCGGAGGAATTTGGGGGCGATGAGCGGCCGTCTTCCTCAGAACCCTTGAGCCAGATGTGGTTGTTGTTGTCGTGCGTCGTCACTCTGCCGTCCGTCCAGCCGGAGACGTGCCTCCCGGCGTCCAGTTCCGGCGAGCTGGGCCAACTGTCAGAGCTTGAACTTCGTCTCCGTCTCTGGTCAGGACAACGGTTCTCCGGGGACCCCCTGAGGTCCGGGAGCCGGCCCCTCAACTGTCCGCTTAACGCCGCAGGTTCCGAAGGGGTGGGACACGTCCGATGTCCCGCATGTCCGATTTCGCTGTGGGCGGAGTCTTTGAAGTTGACCTGCGAGTTCTGGATTCGCTCATTGGACCCTTCTTGGTCAGGAGCCAACGTCTGAATGGGTTTCTCCGAAGACGCGTCTCGTTCTACGCCTTCGCTGTCCGACTCCCGAGGACTGAAGCGGCGACGGTCACGTCCCAAGTCGTTACTTGGCGGCTCCGTCGGATCCGTCGGGCTGGTGTCGGCGCTGAAGGGGTTTCGGTGAATGGGCGATGGGCTTGAATGCAAGGAGGACAGCTCATCAGGGTCCCGGTGGCCCGAGAAGCAGGGCGCCCCCCCTGGCTGCTGCAGGAAGCCCACAAACACCACGCCTTGCTCGGCCACGTCCTGGATCTGCCAGCGTCATAAACACGCAAATATAATATTAATAAACATGATGAATGTGACAAATAAAGTCCATTACGACACATCAGAGGGAAACGCAAACACAAAAGAATATCATCCGCAGAGCCACAAAAGCCTCATTTACACACAAACAAAGGCTGACATTCAGCTGAAGAACAGCAGCCTGCCCAATCATCTGCAAAGATCAAATATTCAAATGACAAAAAGGACCTCATTATCTCAGCGCGCGTGTGTCGGCGTGCGCGCACGGGCGCTCCCTCCCGCGGAGCGCCCGTGCGTTAATTGTCAGTTGATATTCGGGCTGACAGTTTTAGGCAGAGAAATCAGATTGCAAACAATAACGAGACCGTCACGCGCCACTTTCGACACTTCACTCATCCATACACATCCATATACACATCATATACACACACATAAACAGTGGCTTTACAATGTCCGACACACACACACACACACACAGAGTTATCAGAGGAGTGTGCCACGAGACAGATTGAGAGTGGGCGGGCTAGCAAGTGTTCGAGAAATAGAAGTATAGAATTTGAAAACTGAACACACACGCACACCCCCCCCCCCCCCCCCCACACACACACACACACCAGGCTGTCAGTCTGCTACTGCTCCTGGGTTCTTATCTCCAACTTTCTCTTGCAGCTTGTGATCTGATCGGTTATTCATGTCACGCTTCCGGAACCCGATCACATTATACTCAGCGACGTGAGTCTCCATCCAATCAGGTTTCCCCTTTGTGTCTCTGTGGGTGTTCAGATGCAAATCTATCCAACAGAGCACATTTTCATTTCCCATTGTAGGACTGCTGGAAAATGCATGAGCCGAGGGACTTAAAAGGGAGTTTCACAGCTGGTAAATGTCCCCCCCCCCCCCGATGACGCCACCGTCAGCGGGATATATTAAGGTTATAGTTAATGATAACCTTCTATTTGTTATAGTGTCTCAGTCGGAGGCATTGCATTTTGAGAAGTGTAAAAAGTAAATGAGAAGTCAATTTTATAAAAAGAAAAAAAAAAGAAAAAGACAGATACCATCAGGCAAGGTAAATCTGCAATTTTTAAAATGGAAAACCTCGAATCAAATTTGTTCAGTTTGAATGGACAAAGCTCTGTCTGTCAGGGCAAGGAGCAGGGCGGCCATATGGCACAGATGGGCAACTATGGGCAACGGCCTGTAGCCTCCTGAGATCCATCGTTTCCCCTCCAGCGTCACACTCAGGCTGCACAAACAGCCAGGGACAATGTCCAGGGACAACGTGTCCAGGGACAATGTCCAGGGACAACGTGTTCAGGGACGTCCAGGGACAACGTGTTCAGAGACAACGTGTCCAGGGACAGGGCGAGTTTTAGGTAGTTTGTTTGTTCAAATAGAATTCAAAAGATGCAGCCTTACAGTCCTCCAATATTCCGAGTGCCGCTTAAAGCGAGGTGGACAGTGCGCAACCTTTACCAAGGCCCATCGGCCATTTTAAATGAAAAATAAATGCTAATCCAAATCTCACAAAGATGATTGTCATCAGCATGTCTGCTCTCAGGGTTCTTCACTGCGCTGAAGGACGTGAAACGGAAAAGTTGATGCTGCATTCAACATTAGAGACGGAGATTTGTAACGAGCGTCGTCTTGTAGCCGAGTCGGGATTTGTTCCATCTTTTAACACCCGAGGAAACAGATCCAGTTGAAATCGGGGGTAAACTTTCACAACAATAATATCTCTCTTCTTGCCTCCACAAAGGAGGTTCTGTTTTTAGTAGTAGCGGAAAAACTGATTTGTTTCATCTCCAGAAGCCAGAAGAAGCCACCATTACTAACCTTCATCTCTGCTGCAGACTGAAAACAAATTAGAATCTGGAGAATCAGATTGTTTATTTGAACCCCCCCCATCTGAAACATCACGGCCCTGGCGCTCATTCTAGCCGACCCACCAACGAATGTTACATTTTTTAAAAGCACTGAATGTGAAATATAAGCAGAAGCAGTGGCATCCATGTTTGAGGAGAAACGGATTCAAACTCTATGAGAGCGAGGCAGTTCAGTTGGGATTGCTCTTACCCCCCCCCCCCCCCCCCCGAACTCACCCTCTTGACGTAGCTCTGGATCGCTTCTGGGTCAGCACACTGGTGGCCTGCCACACACACATCCGTCTCCAGGCGACGGCTTCCCCACCGCAGCTGGCTTTTCTCAGAGCTTATGGGGGGGGGGGGGTTACAAGTTAAATAATTCAAACAAATATTTCAGTTCAATTCAGCTCTCGTGAACCAGAAAACGTTTGAATGTTCTCGCATCGCAACCGACATTCACCCCGGGTCTGCCCCCCCCCCCCCCCCCTTAAGGTTCGTTTCCCGTCCATTATCGCCACGGTTACATTACAGTCTAAGTGAGCCTTGGCTCGATGGAGTCTGGCGACACGCTCATTTTCACAAGCACTCGTTGACCGGAATGATCAAAGCAGAAACATAATGTCAATTCTGGAACGGGTAGAATTCCCTCATTTAGGTCGCAAAAGGAGTTTTCCTACACGCCTCTCCGGAGTTGGGCCAAGGTCAGCGGGGAGGCCAGGGCGTCCTCCGAGCGTGAGCGACATTCTCAGGTAGATTTAAACGCTGGATCTGTCGGATGTTGAAAGAGGTGACGGGGGACATGAAAGGTGGACTAAAGGGGGGGGGGGAGGTTGTGGAGGACAAAATAATAGGGGAGGGAATAACCATCACAGAGGTTAGCAGTTGAAAGGATGGGGGAGACGGTTCCTCTCTGTTAAAGCGCTGGTGATGCAATCAGCCGTCTCCGCGGTGACAGGTGCCAGGAAGCAGCAGGACCACTTTGGCAGGAGGGGGGGGGGGGGGTATCAGAGGAGCCCCTGCACTAGCGCAAGTGTGCCAGTGTTCGTGCACAACAAGCTGCTCCTCTTACGCACAGCGAAGCAAGCGCCCAGATCGCCAGCGGAGGCGCCGCATGGCAAACGAAAGGTTGCGTTGTGTGAGTGGGTGTGAGTGGGGGGGAGTGGGGGGGGGGGGGGGGGGGGGAGAGATTTAGGACCTGGCAGAACCTTCTTAGAATTCATTCCTGTCTTTTCCGTTTCCCCCAGTGACGTCCCGGTTTATTTATAGAGAAGGGGAGACCCGATCCCCGGCTGGTAACTTGGGATGGACGTGGAAAAGCATGTGGGGGCGCGTTTTATATCTGTTCATTACAGAAACTGCTACATTGGAAACGGTTTTGTTCCACGAATCCGGTGCCAGTGGCAAAACGGGGCGTGTTCATTTTGCGTACCTTGGCGTCTCTCGGACCAGCACGGCCCGGTGGAGCTGCCGCTGGATGTGCGCTTGGCGAGGGCCGCAGGGATGTACAAACGGGTGGACGGCGACCAGGACGAAACCCTGGGCGTAGAGTTCCCTGACCTGGACTGGTAGCTCTCTGACCGAGGAGAGACAAAGCACCGATGACACCGACACCTCTGGAGGGAGGGAGAAGGGATGGAGGGGGGGGGGGGGGGGGGGGTAATGGGACATGGAGGCAACAAGGACATGGTCGGTTAGCAACAGGGACGAGGAAGATGAGAGCTGGAACAAAGAGGTGGTGTAATCTGATTACACCTGGATTATGGGGCTCGGCCTTCTCTCTTGGAAAACACACACAAGTGTGCAGAGACATGGTGAGATGTATGGTGCAAACTGGAACACACACACACACACACACACATTCAGTCATCAAAACGTTGGAAAGGCAATGCTGTCGTCTGCTTGGGTGGCGTTAGCAGCAATCGCTAACACCGAGCCGGTTCCTTTACAGAACACAATGGGCAGAGAAACCCTCGAGTTCAATGGGAATAAAGGAGATGCTTAGCGGAGATGATCACACAGAAGCAAACGGTCACAGCGAGTCCACCGGGAAGACGGCGCCGCTTGTGAGAACCGCCCTCTGGGGGGGGGGGGGTCGGCGCATTGTAGCAAAGCCCCGCTTTCCAGTTTGGCTTTTTTAGGAAACACGCACACGCATGGCCGTGCATGTGCACCTCTGAGTGAAGCCAGGTGTGTGTTGTGAGAGAGAGAGAGAGAGAGAGAGAGAGAGAGACGAGGCTGTCTGTTTGCGCCTGAATGCTTGTCATCCTTTCCATTCAATCTCATTTGCATGGGTCTGGAGAAGAGAAATAACCTGAATAAATTAGCTCGGCACACACACGCACGCACACACACACACACACACACACACACACAGGAAGCCATCTCATTTTCAATTTGTTCTCCATCATCTCCCGTCTTCGGGCAAACACACATATCGGCCGGCGTGATCGGATACGAGCGCACGAACCTCAGAGAGCCGACTCCCCGAGAGAATCCGACGGTCAACGCGGCGATGATGCTAATAATAAGACGTCCAGCTGTGGAGTGTCAGAGGGGGGGTAACAGCGACCCCCCCCCCCCCCCCACTATAAACAGTCATTAGCTGTCATTAACAGCTGCCATTCACCCGCTGACAAGACGCGAAGCATTTCATTCAAACAAGCCAAACAGAAGTTATTAGAGTAGAATTCACAGATGCGGTAGCCGATAGGGGGAAAGGCCGAGGGCTGGGGAAGTCAGGCGGCGTTCATAGAGGTGGCGGGTGGCGAGGGGCGTGGGGGGGGGGGGGGGGGGAGAGCACATCTCCGTGACTTTGAGAGTCACAGAGAAGCAGACAGAAAACGTTCCGACGCTCCGACCGCGGGACATCCGAGCGACTTTCTGACCCCGGATTTCACCGGCTGCATTTGGAATGAGCGAGAGTCGTGTCCTCCTGGAAAGGGCCGATTCATTCCTTGTAAAAAGAAATAAAAAAATCCCTGAGTGTGTGTGAGTGTAAAGCTTCTCCTTTTTTAAGCTGTGTGTGCCACTGAAGTGAGTGTGTACCAGCCCATCTTATTTGCCAGTGTGTGTGTGTGTGTGTGTGTGTGTGTTTAGGAAAAGGAAAGAAAGAGTTTGCACTAAGCCTCCTAGGTGATGCAGGCGGATTACTACTCACAGCCCCCCCTCGAGGCTTACCCCCCCCCCCCCCCACCACCACCCTGCTCGGTGGAGGCTCACGTTTATTTAAATAGCCTTCTAATGACTTGCAGAGGTTTTAAGGCGAGGATATCTGCCAAAGCAGCAACTATAAAACCATCAGCTTCCTGGAGCCGGGAGCTCCCTACTGTTCAGGGGATGCAGCTGCCGGCTGGGACGGGAGCTGGTCAGCATCTGAGAAAGAGCGGCTGAACGCAGCGTGGCTCTCGTGGAGCGTTCTAGCACCAAGTGCCTGCGATGCTGTTCATCCGTCTGGTATTCTCTCCATCATTGTGGCCAGGAGACCTGAAACAGCTCAAACAAATGACGCAGGAAAAATGGTCAACATTTCAGACAGTTAGTCAAAAGATAAAAAAGGTCGATTTGTGCTTTTGCCTGGCTCCCGTTACGTTGGGCAGCACAGACGCATGGCGGCGAAGGATCCGCGCTGCACCTGAAGGCATCGCAGACAAGCTTCTGACAGCAGCGAGGGGGTACGGCCTTACGCCGCCGAGCATGAGGCACATGTAGTAGGTTTTAATGAGCCGGGTGGGTCTCCGTCTCCGCAGGGGGGGGCAGAAAGTCATCAGCAGCGTTCGGCTCCAGACGCCAGCGTTAGTCACGCAGCGTCACACCTGACTTGCTTCCTCACGCACCCTCAGACTCCCGAGTCTCAGACTTTTACCCCCCCCCCCCCCCCCCCAACACACCTGACAAACAGACCTCGTATCTCTACTCCGATCATCTTCTCTCATCCTTACACCTCCTTCACTGCCTCCTGCCTTTTTCATTTCCCTTCACTCCATCACTTCTCTGCTCCCGTTCTCCACTTTTTTTTTAAAATCCCCGAGGTTCCTCCGCTCATTATCTGAGCGCAGCTTCGACGACAAAAGGAAGCCGGATTACAGCGTCACGCCGGGTTGTGAGATTTCGTGCGCCGAAATTCTCGGTGGCATGTCATGGTGAATAAATGTTGTTGCCAATGGAACAGTGAAGATAATGACGCCCTTTTGCACCGAGGGGGGGGGGGCAGGTACAGTAGAGAGACAGCTAAATGGAATACGGCGCCGGTTGGAAGTTGCATGAGTCATTTAGTCATTTAGAAACGCTACTAAAAAACATCCACGCTTCACTCGATTCAGAGCATTAAGCTCCTCCTCCTGAGACCACAACCCAGATGGACAAACATCATCATCATCATCATCATCATCATCTCACACACGCAATTGTATTTCCGTCACTGCGGAGGAGTCATCAAGTCACGCTGGCAGAGAAATAAGATCATTAATGTGGGCCAAATTGAATTAAAACGCGGCTATGAACTCAATGTCATGAACTGACATACAAATTCCTTTATCTGCCTCCTACACACACACACACACGCACACACACACACACAAACACAAATAAATCCCCTTGCTGGGAATGAGGTCCCTCAATCTCAACAAACAATCAGATAATCCTTCAGGAATCCTTCGCTTCTCTTCTCCTGGTCTCTCCATCACAAATGAAAAGGGCGAGGGAGATGGGCAAACTCCCACTCTCTCTCTCTCTCACACACACACACACACACACACACACACACACAGTTGCTGTGTAAAATCGACTCTTCCCAAGCAGCTCAGGTGGCATCAGCGAGTTTATCATATAAACGACCTGCCTGTCTGTCAGTAGATAGCAGCGACTCTCTTAACTGTGAACCGCCGCCACCGTGAGCGAGCGGCGGCGGCGGCGGCGTGGCTTCTCTGCATCAACGGACACATTTTGTCTGGCAATTCATCGTCGGGCGAGGGCCTTCAGCAACGAGAGA
Organism: Brachionichthys hirsutus; assembly: GCF_040956055.1. Lineage (NCBI taxonomy): Eukaryota > Metazoa > Chordata > Actinopteri > Lophiiformes > Brachionichthyidae > Brachionichthys > Brachionichthys hirsutus. The sequence continues at coordinate 4,653,354 of NC_090909.1, read as the reverse complement.
GAGACGAGAGAGGCGAGCAGTCCTCGCGTCCGTTTCCGTGACCAGCGCCATGTTACGTTGCCAGATACGCCTCAGCCAGCGCCGCCGCCCGACCCATTGGCCAAACACAACTGGACCGGCAACCAGAACATGACGACTCGGCTGCGGCGCTACGCCCGCTGCATGTTACAGCAGTGCATTGGAAACCCGGCCATCCGTTTCGCCCTCTATCCACCCCCTCCATTGTTGCTCTTCCCAATCCACTCAGAAACACAATTAGTATTTTTAGAAAGCAGACGCCTCTGGAGGATTCTCATCAAATGTTCTCAAAAGACACTCCAAGACAGACAAGACAACAAAGACACATGATCAGACACACGTCTTCTGTCCTTCACAGCCAGGTGTCCACACGCAGGATTAATATAGAGGCAAGTGGGACAGATTCAAGGACAACGGCTGCAGTGTGTCCAACACAGCACGGCCGGATCGGAGAATTACAGAACTCTCCTCAACAGGAGCCAAACTAAGACACAACTTTAGCTTCTAAATTACCTTTTTTTTTTTTTTTTTTATAGAAAAATCACCAAAAGAGAAGAAAAGAAAAACCCACACGGAGTTGCTGACGCAAACATTTCATGCAACTGGTTAAAGTCTGAATAACAACTGTGGTTATTTTACGAGTGGAACACACACAAAGAGTTCAAGACGGAAAAAGCTGAGCAACATTCAATAGAAAAACACAGAAATGTAGTAATCCATGTAAAGATACGGACAATAGAAGCCGTTCCCACCTCCAGAGCGGGAATCAGATCTCAATCCAGACTGGCAGCATTTAATAAACTCTTGGATCTGTGATTAGAGGCTAATTGAAATGTAGGAATATAAAATAGTCTGGAGGTGAGAGCTTTGCTTACATTTTAACAAAATCAATAGTAAATCTAGGATTTAAAGAGCAACATTAACCTCGTGTTCGAGTTCTCCTCAAGTTGAACCATAAATTAACTTTCATTGTTTCATCTTAAAAGGCAAAAAAGAAGAAACACAAAAGGGACGGCTTCAACATAAAGTGCTCCGTACGTCATCTCCATACCTTCTTTTCCCAACAGGAAATCCAGGAAGTGGTAGGTATATGCCACGCCCACTTTTGTCTCCACCTGAGGCCGGCGAAGGGTGGAGTAGATATTACCTGGGCTCCGCCTCTCTTCTGCCTTCCGTAACTTTGGAAGCCGGCAGCCCATGTCTCTGTGGTGAAGGAAACAAAGATGGGAGATGAAGAGCGAGGAAAGGAGGAAGGTGCAACGTGAAGCGTAGCTGAGTATACGGAACGCAGTAGCACTTCCGTGTGTGTGTGTGTGTGTGTGTGTGAGCTCGAGCTGCCGGATCCTAATGTAATGTGTGTGTGTCTAACGCTCACGCACACACAGCGAGAGGAACACTGAAATATGAAAGTGTCAGCCATTACCTGCTCGCCGGGCTGTGATGCGGGCGTCTCCTAATCAAACAGGGCTGATTGGGAGCGACATGTTTGATCAGAATAAATTAAAGCAGAAATGAGACTGATTTCCTGCCCCGTCAAGCAACGCGACATCCGACCAGAGGAGAGGAGAGGAGAGGAGAGGAGAATCCGACCAGAGGAGAGGAGAAGAGAGGAGGAGAATCCGACCAGAGGAGAGGAGAGGAGAGGAGGAGAATCCGACCAGAGGAGAGGAGAGGAGAAGAGAAGAGAAGAGAGGAGGAGAATCTGACCAGAGGAGAGGAGAAGAGAGGAGAAGAGAGGAGGAGAATCCGACCAGAGGAGAGGAGAAGAGAGGAGGAGAATCCGACCAGAGGAGAGGAGAGGAGAAGAGAGGAGGAGAATCCAACCAGAGGAGAGGAGAGGAGAAGAGAGGAGGAGAATCTGACCGGAGGAGAGGCGAGGAGAGGAGAAGAGAGGAGGAGAATCTGACCAGAGGAGAGGAGAAGAGAGGAGGAGAATCCGACCAGAGGAGAGGAGAGGAGAAGAGAAGAGGAGAATTTGACCAGAGGAGAGGCGAGGAGAGGAGAGAAGAGAGGAGGAGAATCCGACCAGAGGAGAGGAGAGGAGAGGAGAAGAGAGAAGAATCTGACCAGAGGAGAGGAGAGGAGAAGAGAGGAGGAGGAGAAGAGAGGAGGAGAATCTGACCAGAGGAGAGGAGGAGAGGAGGGGAGAGGAGGTGAATTGACTAATGTTGTCTGTTCGGCTCTCCGAGTTTGTTCAGGTGTATTTCAGAGAGAAAATGGCGGCTCGTATCTCATCTCACAGACGGAGCATCAGAAGGTCATTGCTAGCTGGCGCTAACTCGATTTGGGGAAGGCCTTGAAAGGGCGTGAAGGAGCACCATTTTAAAATGGTGCTCCTTTTGGCTAATGACCAATGACTGGAAATCTGAAATGGGTGAAGGGCGTGAAAAGAGAAGGTGCAAGATGACAAGAGGAAAAGGGGCGTGGTCAAACGCCATCAAGCTAATCCGATGCGACAGCGTCTGTACCCCGAGACCGTCGCCGTGGTTACACACACATTACCGCACCGGACCACAGCTTGAAAGAGCCACGCATGGAGGGGCGCATCTGCATGTTGGTGCGGGAGCGTCTGCCCCCCCCCCCCCCCCCAAAGGCAGGTTTATGTCTGTCTGTTTGGGAAGCGTGGAAAATGACACGGTAGCTCCCATTGGGCCAAATGCATGGACGTTCGCTTGGCTAACGATCCTACCAGACTACATTAAACCTGGTGTGTGTGTGTGTGTGTGTGTAAGTGTGAGTGTGTGTGTGTGTGTGTGTGTGGCGAGCTTTGATTGCACACTTCACCGCGCACGGTTTCCAGCCTCACCAGTCCGGAGACATTCTGCCATTCTTCCATTTTGTGAACAACAAACGGTTCAGAAGCGTTATTCTCTCACAACGAGGACGAAGGAACAGAGAAAAGGAGCGAGAGAGACACAACAACGCTTCTCTGCCCTCGTCCCACCATCCTTCTCTCTCTCTCTCTCCTCTTCACTCCTATCTCGAACGCTCACCTCTACTCCCATTGGCTGGTCAGTGTGCCCAACCGTTTCAGCGAAACTCTCTTGCCTGAGCCACGCCTTGAACCCCCCCCCCCCTCTCTCTCTCTCTCCTTCACCTGTCATCATTGATTAGTCCATTCTGTCTGTGCAATGGCCTTGATTATCCATTTCTGCGATCCTCCTCAGGCTGGGGGGGGGGGGGGGGGGGGGGTTAGAGCCCATCCATGACCTCTTCGCTGACTATCGCCCTTGCCTATTAGCCTGAGCTGAAATGATTTGTCTTTTCCTGTCCGTTTGATAATTCCCCCCCCCCCCCCCCGTTTCATTACTGAGACTTTTACATCCATCCATTTGTTTTTCCTCACATTCCTCTCGCCCCCTTCAGGCCACTTCCCTCCCAGTCTAGTCGGCCAGCATCTTCCCTTCCATGCTCCCTGCATGCCCACCAGCCTCCTAACCCTCTCCGTCCGTCCTCCGTCTGTCCCATCTGTCTGTCTGTCTGTCTGTCTGGTGGCTCCACAGCCAAAGTGCTCCCCTGCTGAGCCGCCTCCTTCCCATGAAGCTAATGCAATTACTAGAGACGGCCAGACAGCCTATGTAGATTCCCCCCCCCCCCCCAGGGTTGTACTTCAGACTCTTCTTCTAGCAGTACAGTTCCCAAAACAAAGGCCTCGCTTCAACAGATGTCTGTCTGTGTCCCCTGTAAGACACTCGTCTCTGATGGTGAACACAAGCTGGAGACAGAAACCAAGGCGACTGTAAGGCCGGAGAAAATCCAGCGCTTGAAGGTGCACTTTATTCCTCTACGTCTCGACTTCAAACGGGATCCTTCACAAGCAAAATAAAAAGAAACATTAACAAGAAAGAGACCTCAAAAGCAAAAAAAAAAATCCATTCAATGAAGAGAGACGGAAGAGACGGACAAAAGAAGTGAAAACTAGAGAATGGAGACGACGAAGACGGACTCGCGTCTCATTAGAGGCTCGCTTGTAAAGGAGAGATTTGAAATTACATCAGATTTATGCGAGAGTATAATTCGGCGATGCTGCTGCTTCCCCATGGCGGAGGGGGGGGGGGGGGGTCCGCTTTCCAGGAGGCTGTACTCACGTGCTGCAGAGGGAGAGCTACAGGGAGGCAAAGGCTTCCTACGATGAAGACGGAACAACTGAAGAAGCTCTGCTGGAGCACCAAAAAATGAATTTTATCCAAGTTATAGTTGAAAAAAACTCTAAAATATATATAAGATGAGATGCAATAATAAAACACAACAAGGTTCCCGGTCCCCCCCCCCCCCCCCCCACTGGGCACGGGTTCCACTCGGGCTGGTGGTGACGATGAACAAAGTGAGAGACAGCCAGAACGGAGAGATGAGAAAGAGAGACGAGGGGAGGGCGATAGAGATGGATAGAAAAGGGAAAAAGAGAAGTCAGGCAGAGAGCAGAGCGGGAGATGACAAGTTCCCCGGAGGTGAGATCCTCCCAAGCGACAAAGTAGCGGGGCTGTCTGTGAGGTCTGCTCTGGAGTAAACCCTGGGTATGGTCTTACAGGCAGACTGCTTATATTTTAACGCAACATTTTATTCTTTTACTCTTTATTCTGGGATATTTGGAACCTTAAAATTCCGTTTGCATAACCAGTATAGGATTAAACCGGACGCGCCACAAATGGATGCTTTTTTTTTTAGTCACGTGGGATTATGAGCGTCCATAATCCCACGTGCCTAATCGATCCCACGTGCGTTTTGCGGGGGGGGGGGCGCGCATCCTGCTATGAAATTACATGTTGCCTGATCTGACTTTTCCTTCCTCGTTGGCGCGTTCAACCTCAACCCATCTCCACGCACGCGCGCGCACGCACTCAGCCAACACGTGGGTGCCGGCCCAGTGAACGGGAAATGATCCACGGACATGCCGCTTACGCACCGAATCTCTCGTTGACACGCGCACGCCCCCCCCCGTCCATCTGGCCGGACATCCACTTTGTGACAAGCACAGTCTAACAGTGCGCGCGCCGCGGGGGGGTGTCTTCATTATAGCACAGCACACAGATTGGCGTCTAAACTAATATAACCTTTTTTGTTTTATTTTGAAAGGTGTCCAAAAAGAGATCAAAATATTTTTTGCAATCCAAAACGTCAAATCGATGCATCATAGAGCTGTACTTTACTTGCTGAATTTCAAATGCTCCAGAAATGTTTAACCATTTTGTAAAATGCCGGACGCAAGCTTTGATTTTTAAAGCGTGATTTTTTTTGTTTTGTTTGTTTGTTCTTGAAATAATCCAGATTACGTTGGAATTGTTAATCGTTTGTTTTGATATTTAAGACTAACTCTGGATTGATCTTCAGCAGCATGCAGCCGGTTTATTGATAAAATACAAACAGGCACACAAACATCTCTTCGGACGCGGGATGTAATAAAAGCGACTGAGACCTTATTTGGAAACATTACGTTGTATTTCCGGTCAGACATTCTGCCATGGTTATTGTAAATAAGAGTTAAACTCACCAACCAAGTCGTGCCCAGTGCGTGCGCGAAGTACGGACCGGAACGCCGACGCGCGTCACTCCCTCTATGATGCGCGTCCCCGTCACGGCTCAGACAACCGCGGTCCGGACGAACGGGAGGAAAGCAGGAATCCGTGTAGAAACGACACCGGAGCGCCGCTGGCGCGCTCCACACGCAGTCCGTCCACCTCCGACGTGCCCGAGCAGAGCGCGGTGTTACGCGCATCCTCTCCCCTCCCTGCTGCCTCCCATTCGCTGCGCTCTAAAGGTCGGACGCCTTCAATGAAACCCAATGCTGACGTGAAATTACTGGAACTACCCCGGTGGGGGTTCGAATCTTCAGAAAAGTGAGAATAAGGACGCGAAGTGCTGCAGAAATAAATCTCGATTCCAGTTTACGCCCGAGTTTGATTCCAAATTGGACGCTACAGGAAGCCCTCTTGAAAATTCAGAGTTACCCAGACAGATCCATTATTTAGGAGCGTCTGACTGGGGGAGGGGGGGTCATGGGCTGGACAAGTCTCACCACCAGACTGTGACAAAAAACTAAACGCTGTGATGACCGGGAGATGATGGGCTTGTTGCCAGGGAAACCCTGGAATCCAACCCCGAGTGGAAAGCAGCCGCCCCTCACCAGCTCAGGACGAGCAGGAGGTGAGCAGACACTTACCCCCCCCCCCCCAAAATAAAACTATACGGTGGCCAAAATAATGAAAATCAGACCGTAACAAGTTTTATTCCTCAAACACAAACGTGAATAACCGAACAGTGAGGTGCGGAACGAAACAAAAACAGTTCCATCACAATACAATTTAAAGAAATAGGTCATGCAAAATGAAATCTGTGATCCATACCAGATACCGAAATGTGCATCTCCAATCACAACCGAACCAATGAGGTGAGAGGAATGTATAAAAACGCCGCCAGTGGATGTCAGTAAGAAGCTTCGTGCAAGATCACCTTCGATTGTTTTAAAACCCAAAAACGCTAAAAGCCGTAACCAGTTTAAAGTGAACCATGTACAACGTGAACCGAAGACGAAACAGCGGAAGACGGGCGCCTGTTTTCCTTTTTTTTTTAAGTGGCTTTCACCTCCTTTTCTTCCAAATGTAGGTTTGATTGAACAGGAAATAAATAAAAGTGATGTGGCCGTTGTTTAGGGTAAAGAGTTCAAGTCACGGGGACGACGCAGGTAAACAAAGAAAGAGAAAAAGGCTTGATAAAATAAAACAAAGTGATTGTAAATAAGGCGAGGTGTGACTTTTGTTCACCTGCTCAACGGCCACTGAAAGAGGAGAGCAGAAAATGAACGGATGGACCAAGTTAATGACATTAATTAATTAGGATCAGTTATAATAAGAAGCAACACAATCAGAGGGGGGGGGGGGGGGGGTGCTACCCAACCTACATTAACCCTTTATGTACAGAAAGGCCTTGCAAAAGCTAAAAGCGTGACATAAAGGATGAATAATTCCCCCAAAAATAAATAATAAAACATAAATAGGAACACACAAGTGAGATTCAGAGTTCCTCTCGTTGGCAAAATGAACAGACGAAAACAAAAAAACAGATCGTGAGTCAGGACAGTGAGGGGAGGGGTGCCTTGCTTCTTCCTGCGGGGGGGGGGGGGCTGGTTGGTTAAAAGCCGGCTGACCACGCCACGGCGATCCCCGCCAGCTGTGGCCAGAGCGGCTGCGATACAAACTAATACACTGAAAGTGGAGAGAGCTCCTGCTGTCTGGTGTTAAAACGAGTCGGGGGGGGGGGGGTCTGTCAGGTTGGTCCCAGCCGTCCGTGACATCACTGCATCTGAGAGGGGAGAGGACATCACAAGTCAGCCATCGCTTCGGAATTAATGGACTAATGGACTGCAGGACCGTCTCAGCTGGAGGAGGAGCAACGCGATTGTGCGCCGGCTGAAGCAAACGCCGCTCCAGTCGTCGTTTGCACCGACGAACCTCCTCCTGCAGGCCGGCAGCCTCTCAAGGCGCGTCGTTGCTCACGGCCTCCTCCGTACGGCAGCCCTCATTTTGGGGTTTTACCTGACAGGAAGTTCAATAGCTATAGCTGTGGACTTACAGCACAGTCAACGGAGTCTGGACCCCACGTGACGCTCCGTGAACGAGCTCGCGGAGATGTTTCAAAGGTTTAAAAAAAAAAAGAATTTGATACAGCTGCGCTAAAAAAAAACAGAAAAAACGTTTTACAAACTTCCAAAGACACAGAATCCCTTTCGTGTCTTTTGTATTTGGAAATGCAACAAATAGTTGTCGCCACACGCAAGTCCATTCCTCGTCAACACTGACTGGACGGCGCCATCCAGTGGCCAGAGTGAACATTGAACTTGCGCTGGATGTAGGTTAAAAAACTGCTTCTATGAAGGTTCAATGTCAGATGTTTGATTTAAACAAAAACTTAAAAGGGACAATAAAAAGTTTTTTAAAATCCGGCTCAAGTTCGCATGCAAGCACCGCTATTCTAAATAGTCACCGGAACAAAATAAATGGATCAAGATAAATTCTAAATGATTACAGTTTTGGTATCTAAACTGAAATAGAAAACACAGACATTGAACTATTTATATTAGAAGCAATTGTTTGACCGCTCCAGCGTTTCTGCCAGGTCTCAATTATTTTGAGTTTGATCCCTTCTGCCATTATTCTTGGCATAGTTTAAAAAATAAAAAAAAAACTCTACTCAAGATGTTTGTTCCGGGGCCAAAATAACATGTCCTTTTTCCCATTTCATTTTTGTTTTCCGGCGCTGTTACGTTCTCTCAGTCGTCTCCATCCCACTGGCCTTGTGAGGCTCTAACATGGGAAGTGAGCTGCATTGTGATCTTATTCCCAATAAGTGTCGAGTCACCTGATTAACTGGGTGTGTCCTCTGGTCGTCCATCCACTGAGACGGGGGGTACTGCGTGGGGGAGGAGAGGGACGGCGGTCAAACACAGACGAGCCTCTACCGTGGATAGAATGCGTGTGGAGGGTGGGATGAGCAGGGAAAGGTGTGTGTGTGCGTGTGCGTACCTGGTACGCATACGCGTTCTGTGGGTAGTTCACTGGCATCTGGGTGATGACCCCTCCGTAGTTTGAATAGGAGTACATCTGCAAGCATTTTGAAACCACAGTGGGAAGTTACGTTTGTTATGTCTAAAGCAAAAATCAGAAACACATTAAAAAGGCTAACGTTACATTGCCATTCGTTGTCATTTGGCATCGGTGGTGTAATTTATTTTAGATTTATTGTTCGTTTGCATCGGTGGTGTAAAATCATTTTATTTGTCTAATGTTACTTTGCATCAATTGAGTTATTGAATATTGGTTTTATTTTTATTTGTATTGTTACACTTGTATTGTTAAATGTCGACGATTTATGTACGAAGGACTTTCAACGGAAACTTTCAAGGGCTTTCTTGAAATGCTCCTCTTAGACAGGATGTTTGACTTTATTTGTACTGTAATACATTCTACTGTGTGACTGTACTTGTACTCTAACATTATATCTAATAAAAAAAATATATATATATTCAACATACAATCTGCTGTTTATTCTGTTTGTCAGTTGGGATTTCAAATATATTTCCTCATGAATATTGCTAGAAATGCCAATAACAGCGTAATGTTGAACCAATGATCGGGGTTCAACATATTTAATTATGTTTACTTGCAATTGTGAAAATATATACAGTCAATATATAGATATATATACACACAATACAATATATACAGTATTGTCGTTGGGCCTTGACATGCGAGTCCTGATTGCTTCATTTCAGCGTTACCTGGTTGTACGGGGTGCTTTGATTGAACACGGGCGAGGTCTGTACCACCCCCCCTCCTCCAACAGGTGAGCAGCAGGCACAGTAGTAGTACTGGACGGGGCTCAGCCAAGGAGCCGGGCTGACCAGACGGCCCGGAAAGGACCCTAGATGTCGAGGGGACGCCGAACATTGAAAGACGGCAACGCCAACAGAAAGTAGAAACGTCCGGACGGCGTCAGGATACGTACGACAGTTCCTTTCTTTCATGATGGCAGGGCCGAGCTTGAGTTTGCGTCCATTTAATATGATCGGTTGCTACGGCAAATGATGTAAACAGACCGGACCGTTAGGAGAGGAGAAGAAGTACAAGTAGCAAATTCTACTAGCATCCACACTCACCTCAATGATTGTCTGAATGTTGACGTCTTCTTTGAAGTACACAAACCCATATCTGGGAAAAACACAAACAAGTTTAAAACGCATGGACTAAATGCTAAACTAAACTAAAAAAAAAAAAAGGCCTGACTGAAACTCACCCTTTGCAGATCCCTCCACGGTATGTGATAATTTTTACTTCCCTAACGGTTCCATATCTGGCAAAGTAGTCACGCATTTCATTTTCCTCCACCTGAAAGTTGAAATTAATTAATTTATGAATGAATATTAGCCGATTAGCCTTTAAAAATAAGCCTGAAAAATACATGAAAAAAAAACAATGAACAGCCACGCTGGGATTATTCGTATTCTTAATCCTGCCAACATCTGTTTCATAAAATTAATATTTTCTAACGGCTTTACAATTCTGCTCAGTTTCTCTGGCTCAACAGTTCCATTTTAACATTACTCAAAGTAGTCCTTTGTAGCCTTATTGATTTCATTGATCTCTGACTGCTTTTTGGGTTTTATAAATCCACCTTATGTCTGGTAAAGTCTGCTTCGTATTACACCTCCAGGTAGGAATTCTATTTTGTTCAGTTATTCACCGTCATGCACAAAAAATAGCAAACCATTGTACACGTCTGAAGTGTTTGTACACATTTCCCACCTGAAATGATCAATTAAATGTCATCCCTTTTTCACATCGACGTTCAAATTATTCCAAAATTAAACTCAGACATAATCCAGTTGTCGTAAATATGATCCATGTGCGTTTGATCTTTACCTTCATGTCAATCCCCCCAACAAAGAGGGCGTTGGGGGTCAGTTTGCCCTCCGGAAGAATGAAGCCATTTGACAACTTCAGCGACAAAGGGTTGCTGATCCTGGGCTTGCTGAGATCCTTAAATTAAACCATTTGGGATTATTGATCAAATAAAACATTTGAATAAAAAATATTTATATATATATATATATTACAGGAGAATACAAGATTTGCGAAATGATCCGTTTTGACGGAATCAACACTCAAATTAATCAGGTGCAATTATTCAAAAAATATTTAAACTATCCGCGGTTGCATCCCGATAAAGAACCGAACGCGCTAATCGATCAAAAGCAAAAATTAAAACGACTTTGGCGAGTTGGATTTAAGGTTCGCTGAAGTTAGCAATGGCGCCCGTGGGGAGGACACGCATTTCAGATGTAAAGCATCTCACACAGGTGGGAAGAAAAATAGCATTAAAAACAAAAACGTGAGCAGCGAAACACAGCATCGATTATATTGGATGTTAAAATTATAGCTGCTATAAAACATCACCGCTCTTTATAAGCTACGAAGCGCCGAGTTTGCGCCCTTTTTTTTCGTTCGACAATTAGCTAGCAGCTAAACACGAACCCGGGAGCGACGACCGAGCTAGCGGGGCTGATTAAAAAAAGTCAACAGACTACTTTAAAAGACAAAATACGCTATTCGCGAGATATTTAAAAAAGAATATCCCCGACACTTACCATCTCTAAAATAATTAAAACAGCTCAATTTAATCAAATCCACGCAGAGTTAATTTTTTTTAGCGGCGCTTCTAATCTGCCCGAGAACAGGAGCGACCTGACGTCACGCAAAGCCACGCCCAGTCCACATGACCTTCCGACGTCCACTCAAATCTGGGATTTACAAAATTAAAAGTCTTTCAAAAGTCAGTTTTAAAATGAGCTGTTTACTCTGAGTCCTTGATTTACAGGAGGATGGGTGTGCAAAAAAAAGAGGTAATAAAAAACTACTACTGTCGTTTGGGCTTCTCCCGCAAGGGGTCGCCACAGCAAATCAATGCTCTCCACTTCACCCTGTCCTTTGCATCGTCCTGTACAAGAACTGCTCTTAAATCAAACATCATACAATATATATATATATATTTGCCATAAATCACTGAAACAACGTGAAACTTGCTCCAAACAACCAAATATGAATTCATTTTTTCTTCGTTTTTGCGCTTCATAATTTATAAAGGGTTTTAATCTCTGAGTGTAAAGTTGACTTTATTTTTTATGATTGCGAAGGCGATATCCAATAGTTTTCTCATGCCAGCAAGGAGTACGGAACCTAAACCAATCAGAATAGGCGAGTAGGGCGGGTCAAGAATTCTCCACCCGAACCAACAGATAAGGCCCCGCCCACCTCGGACTGAACCATAACAAGGTGGATGGGGCGGCGTTGCCTTGGAGACACGTACCTGCAATCAGCGCCAGTGGAAACTTCTCGGCAAAGGAGACTTTCGTTTCAAATAAGGTAAAAATAAGAATACGAGTTGTGTTTCTTAACTGATGTACTTTGTTATTATTGAATAAATGTGCTTGTTCTTGAATCGTTTAACTTGTGCTCCTATAATGAGGTATCGCGTTACAGACGGAACTCTGATTATAGTTAACGAGCCTTCCCGTTGTTTACCAGCAGCGTCTCTTTATCACGCTGTCTTTGGCTCTAAATGGAGGGACAGCTTATCACCGCTTGTTGTTTTGCTCCCTTATTGTGACAACAAAGTGGACTTTTTCCATGTTGTAGCTCTTAAATGTTAGCAAACTTAGCAACGCGAGCAACGTACCCGGATGTCGGTTGTCGGTTTGAATGCAGGTAGGTAGCTTCAGCAACTATTTAAAAGCCTTTAAAATGGAGTCCATCATATTTGATGCAGGATTATGAGACTTCAACAGTAATTTAGGACTGAAGAAGCCTGATGATGATGAATATATGTATTAGATAGAATGTTAAAGTACAAGTACAGTCAAACAGTAGCATGTATTACAGTACAAGTACAGTCAAACAGTAGCGTGTATTACAGTACAAGTACAGTCAAACAGTAGCATGTATTACAGTACAGTACAAGTACAGTCAAACAGTAGTATGTATTACAGTACAAGTACAGTCAAACAGTAGCGTGTATTACAGTACAAGTACAGTCAAACATTCTGTCTAAGAGGAGCATTTCTAAAAAAGCCCTTGCGGTCTTGTTTCCGTTGAAAGTCCTTCGTACATAAATCATCGACATTTAACGATACCAATAAAATAAAAATAAATTACTCTTTGCTCTTTTTTTTATGCTCTTTGTGATTTTCCTAAAACAGAATTACACTTTTGGAATCACGACCAAATAGAAATGAGTGACAGAAGTCCTGCTTTTCAAGGCCACTTGCCTCCTAATGAAAGAACCTCGAACCCACATCAAGTAAGTGGAGCCATTTTCTTAACGTCTACTGCTTTAGATGAGCCACTTCCGGTCTGAGCGCTGAACATATAAAGCACCGATCTTTTCTCAGACAGTCCCGAGGGAGAGTCAGCACCCACCCATCCTGCAGCCCAACCCGTCGGCCCGAGCTGCTCCCTATGAGGAACAGCGTTTTTACAGAAGACCCCCGATCGGAAGCAACTATAGTCTCCAGACCAAAGGTCTGGACATTCATGATCTACAGGGCAGATATGCTACCGCTGGCAAATCCGCTGTAAGGCCAAAGGTCAATTGTATCCTTTTGAGTTTTTATTTGTATTTTTTTTGTAAGTGTTTGAATCTCATAATAAAGCCTGGTCTGTCAGAAAACGATGTAAAACATAACACTGTAAGGTTCTGTACGTTGTTTTCTGATGACGATATAGACTGTGAACTCCTAACACTTCTTAATGAGCTTTTTAGCACGCATCCCACCTGCAGAGAAGCGTGGAAAAGCAACAGGAGAGAAAATGAAGTACGCCTTTAAAGTCAAAGTATACAACAGAAGCTTTTCTCGTGGGAAGCACTTTGTCTCATTTACAGGCATCTTCTCGTGTTTCACGCTCAACTAGGCCGGAAAAGGTCCCCTCTCCCATCAGCCCGCCTCTGAGTCCCGCAGAACAGTTGGACATCATTCGCAGCCAGGAGGAGAAGACGAGGGCCCGGCATGGGGAACCTAATGAGAGCGAACTGGAAGTAAGTACGAGTTCAATCGCTAAAGGTCATATTTATCTAGTACAGGCAGGAAACAATTGATCTAACTCAGGCATGGGCAAACCCAGGCCCGGGGGCCATATGCGGCCCGTTGGTCTTTTTAATCCGGCCCGCCAAACTTGTCCAAATTATATCATTAAATAAAATTGTATTATAATTAAACCTCATTCATTTGACCTTTTCCCTGTAATGCTACCTGTAAAAGGACAAATACTTTAATGCAATAGCTTTCATGTGTCATTTATATTTGCTCACACAAATACTCCATCCATCTGTTCTTGGTCCGGCCCCTCCGTCAAATTTTAGAACCTATTGTGGCCCGCGAGTCAAAAAGTTTGCCCACCCCTGATCTAACTGATCCTGTTTTATCTTTTATTAATACAGAGGTATATGCACTACATCAACGATATACCGAGTTCTGCAGTGGCCTCCTTCCCAGATCAAACGATGACGAACATCTTTCGCCGGCTCCCTCCCAACATGGACATCGGGAGTAAAAACCGCACCATCCTCAGGATGGACATGGAGGAGGAAATCAGAAATAATTACCTCTTCAGCGTCAAGAAGAGCATAGGTTCGAAACAATAGGGTCGATCATTCTTTCGTTCACTGCTGCATTTATCGTTTATAAGCGTCTGCCAGTATAACTTTTAAAACAATTGATTTACAGTTTTTCCTTTTTTTTTCCCCCTCCAATTGTTAAAAGGACAATTTTGTAAACTAGGCAAAATTCACGAAACCACACACCGAAACGTCAAAGGTTTGTGTGTTGTGCATCTTTAGTAAGTCCTAAAATAGATCAATCAATCCATCAATTGTCGTGTTTAGACATTTGGAGATTTGAAAAGAGGCTTTGCTCTCTGAGTGTCAGTTTAAATAATTGTGATATACATGGAAGTTTAGTGTGTTGGCAATTGGGGGAGAAAAGAAAAACTGCAATAAACAATCTGGAGAAAAAACACAGGATTCTACTTCAACTGCTATGTCAGCTCGCACATTTTGTTGCGCCGGTAACACAAGTACTGTATACTTCATGTACATGCGTTTGAAAACGCATTCGCGTTGGTGCCTGAGTGAACGGGAAGGTTTCTCCTGCGATGAAGTGTCTTCCTTTGCTCCTGTGCTTCACGTTCTTCCTCGTTAGTGGACTATATTCTGAAGGATCCGGCTCAGCGTCGGCGACTGTCCATATCCAGCGTCCCCGAGCCGTTCCCCCGCAGGGTGGTACGTCCACCGGTGCCCTGGAGTGCCAGTTACAAAGAGTGCAAAGCCTGGCTGAGCCAACACCTGTTTGCTGTCGCTCCCGTTATGGTGGCGCTGAACGATGTTTGGTTCGAGAGGTAACGCACAGATCCGCCGTTCCACGCATGGATTGCGTGTGTTGAAGCCAGTGGATGTCAGATGCTGCGACTCTGGCTCTCCTGAGTTCGACGTGCGCGCGTCACGCCACGTTTCGATGTCTCGTTTCAGCTTCTCGTCCTTGAGATTCGTTAGTGTGGCGGACCTTATGTCCACCGGACTTCCTCTCTCACCATCAGAGTTTGAAGGGTTTGTCCAGAAGCAATGCAAAGCTGCGAGAGAGGAACTGATCCAAAAGTGAGTGTAATAAGAACTTGTTTTTTTTCGTTTTTGTTCCCTTCTCATTGTGATGCACGAGCTGATCTCGCAGGGTTTCCCCTCCGTGCCCGCGCGTGTTTGTCATGGTATGCAGCGGAACTGAACGCGATCCTTGTTTTTTTTTTTTTTAGGTGGCTTCCTCAGTGCGAATCACTCCTCGAGACTTCCGTCGAGCAGTGGTTGCCTTTAATACTCCGGGATAAAGAAATCGATCGAGCGGCTGTTGCGGAGTTCTTCAACTGCGTGGCTGCTCTCATGTCGAGGCAGCTTCGAGGCTTGGTCATAAACACACTGGAGGACCTGCTTTCTTTCTTCACCATCCATGAGGTTTGGAAAGCATCTAAATGTACACAGTTTCTTTTTTTTTATATATATAAGTGTTACTTATAGAGTGAAAGCTCTATCATTGGCCGCAGACACGCGTATCAACGAAGTGAGACGTTGCCTAGCCTTACTACTTGATGTTACTTCACTACTTGGACATGGCATGATACTTGTACTCGCCATTGTGCTCGGGTTTCCCGTATCCTTTGGTCTCCAGGGTGGCAATGACTTTGAAGAGTACGACGACATGAAGTATGCCCTCTCCCAGATGCTGCTGGTCAAGCTACAAGTCAATGAGCCTCATATTGATTTTAGTCCGAGCTTTAGTGAAATTTGGGAACTCATCCACGGAGTCTATATGGAAATCATCAAGAGTTCTGAGAACCTGCAAAGGGTATGGATTTTATACCACACAACACACAGTATTGATTCCATTTTCAACAAAGACGTGTGTTTCACCTACGACTAATACGGCTTTCCAGGTGGAGTGTCGTCTCTTTCCCGCTATTGACGACCTTCATCTCCGAACAGTCGCTGCCGATGAGCGACTGGTTACAGACCTGATCAGCTGTACCAAGGACATTTTCAACAAAAACCTGGTCGGACCTGTAAAGTAAAAATGCATCGAGTGAATTCGCGTCTTTCCATTTCTCTGACGTTCCAGCGAGGGCCGATAAAATGTTAATAGCGCACGGTTTCTTCTAGGTATTTGAATGTTTATGAAAAACACTTGAGTCTACTGGACAATACAGCCAAACAGGAAATATCGTCATTTCTGGAAGAGGACCTTTCACTGGAAGAATACACAAATGTAAGGGAACCTTCCCATCAGGAATCTGCAGGGAACATTTCCTGTTTTAGCTGACGTTGGTTGTTTTCTCGCATTGTTGCTGAAGTCCTCTCTCCGCCTCTGAACCTTCAGAAACTCGCAGACATCAAGGACCTGCGGGAGGAGCTGGCCTCCTTGCACATTACGGCGCCGCTGTCCATGTTTTGTCTGGATGCTGGCAAGCTGAACGATGACCTGTGTGACTGTACAGACAAACTGAAAGACATGATCCTCACGTGTAAGGTGGAGGAAAACCGAAAGCTAAACGAGGGGTGAGAGGAAACGAGAGGTTTTTACCTCCGCCGGCGCTTTTTTGTTCGTCCGTCTGTTAACAAGATAACTCAAAAAGTTCTGGATGAAATTTTCAGGGAATGTTGGGAATGCTACTTAAATATTATTTAAGTAGTAGTAGAAAAGTAGTAGTAGAAGTAGTAGTTGGGAATATTACCGGGAACAGGTGATTCCATTTTGGTGATGATCACTTTGAAATTCAAAATTTGTTCCACAATATCTCGGTTGATTATTGATCGATGTTTATGTAATTTGACACAGTGTTGTAGGGTGGGGGCCTCTATCTCACCACTGAATTTCATCTGGATCTGATCCAGAATGAGGCCAGGAATATTACATTTTAACATTGAAAAACTCCATTTATAGATTCAAGAGCTTTTCTAGTTTTTTTTTGCATCTGATAGATTCTTCAAGTTCGTTTCCTTTAATCAGTAAATTGGGTATGTTTTAGTGAGTTTGAATTGGAAGACGGTAAAACACAAGTTCTTTATTTATACATCACCAGGATCTGTGAGAAATACGGGGCGGTTTCTGAAACCATCGGCTCCACCCCGGCAACGGCCGAGGATCTGGTAGCGTTTGGCCAGTTCCTCACCCAGACCAGAGATGTGACTGTTCACAAGCTGAAGCATGAGGTTCAAGAAGCATTGGTCCGCCTCCGCTTCCTCATCAACTATTGCCATCAATCCTGTATGCGAACCATAGTGTGGTATTTACAATTGTGTGTGTGCACTTTTGTCATTTATCTCATTCATTGTATGTCTCGTCATTTCTTCTTCCTCCTCCAGCTGCTGAGATGAGGCTGAACTCCCGTGTGTTTGAGTGGCCTAAACAGATCCTGGTGGAGCTTGATGACAGCGAAGCTCGTCTGGCCACCATGACAAAAGAAGCTGTGGACCACGTCGAGTCGAGGTAACGGAAAGAACTCAATTCAAATTCCAGCATTTGTGAATTTAAATTCAGAGTTTAGTTGCAAACGTTTACGGACAGGCTCACTTTCTTCACATTTTGACAATTTATTTTCTCACATCGCTCTTTGAATATGCTGAAAAACGACACCCGCTTCATTTATCGCTTCGTCTCAGGGTCGGGAAGCTAAAGGAGAAGCTCGAGGATGCGGAAAAGAAAGTAAATTCCTTTAAAAAGAAGGAACTGGTGAACATAAATGAGATTAACAACAACGTGGAACATCTCAGTGAGATCTCTGCCGGCCTCGAGGCGGCTTTGGCTGAGCTAAAGGTATAAAAGACTCTTACATTGTTACACTAAAAGAAATGTCGTTATCCTTTGAATACTTAACACAGGTTCACGTTTGAGTTGTAAACTCACGTTCGGCTTTGTTTTCAGGATATCAACAAAGACCAGGTTTTACTGGAGCTTAACCTGAGCAAGTTTCCAATTATTCAAAAGTTGGTTGAGGGCAAACAGCCTCATGAAGCGCTCTGGAGCACGGCACTAAACTTTGAGAACATGTCAGAAGTATGGATGAAAGGTGGGTGGCTCACATCGTTTGTGAAACTATTGTGTGATGTTTTTATGCTGCAGGATTTTCTTTTTTTTCCCACATTTGTGTTTCTTTCTTTATCGTGCAACAACTCTTAGTTCCCGTCAGAGATCTGGATGCTCGAAAAATATCTGAGGACCTGGAATTCATGTCAAAGACCATGAAAAGGCTGAATAAGGCACTCTGCGATTTTCCTGGGTCTTGGCGAGTAGCCAGATTCTATAAAAGCAAGATAGACCGGTTCATAGAGCAATCCGCCGTCCTGTCGACCGTCAGTGACGACGCATTCAAAGACTGCCACTGGGAGATGGTACGAGGAGTTATTTTCTGCCTGGAGAGATAGCTGCTATCGCTAATTCTTTGCACTGACCACAGGGTCGTGCTTCTCCTTTGCTCCCTGAGGCTAATGCGAATCATTTCTGTGTTTGCAGCTCAGCGACATTGTCGGCTCCGATGTCAAACCGAAGGAGAACACTTCCCTGTGTCACATGTTGGAGCTTGGGCTTTCAAAGTTCTCTCACAAGTCAGCCCACCGTGTTGAAATACATATGAAAATACTGTACACATAGTAGATCATTGAAAGTACTTCAGAGGAGTTTTGCAAGACGGAGGTGACCCTGGTTTTAGGGTAACCTTGACTGATTTGATGCATGTTTTTTTTTTCTGCCTTAGGTTGGAAGAGATTGGACTTTCTGCCCAGGAGGAATACCTGAAGAAAATGAAGGATGAATGGACCGACCTCCAGTTCACTTTGATTCAATATAAGGACACGGTACAAGTATCACAAGAAATCAATATATTGTCCGTTTTAATGTCTATGAATTGTCATACAGAGCATTAATAATCGGATTAGTGTTCTATCACAGGAACTTAAAATGGTGTCCAGTGTTGATGACATCCAGGCTCTTCTTGGTGACCACATGATCAAGGTGCAGACCATGCAAGGTTCACCTTTCATTAAGCCCATAGATGCTGAATGTAAGGTGAGAGTCAGCAACTCAAATCACTCTGTTGTCCCCTGAAGCGCTTGATGAAAGGGAAAAGCTTTAAACACTTACAGGCAGCAAATAGGAATTGATGCATAATTCCAATTGTTTGCCTGTATTTGAAGTTTCGTTATGTTTTTTTGACCGCCTGCTTACATCTACTTTTAAAACTGACTCATAAACGATATGCGATTCCATTCACTTTTTTGTAGCTCACATGTTCAAACCAAGTTTACAGTAAGATATAATCGCTGCAGGTGGAAATGCAACCGCAGTTTCGTACCAGTCCAAGTGACCCAAGATACTGTTTGTAATAATTAGCTTCTTATGTATTATCTCGGCTTTTGTATTTATGTTTATAACCTCTACTATTAGAAACAACCAGAGTTTCTTGTTGCTATAATTCTGTTATTATTATTATTCTTTGTGCCCTCCTACTCAGCAATGGGAAAAGAAGGTCAAGAACACGCAGGATATCGTAGATCTCATGTTGACATGTCAAGAAACGTGGCTCTACCTTCAGCCCACCTTCAGCGCCGATGACATCATCGCCCAGAAGCCCGAGGAGGGACGCAAATTTGCCATTGTGGACAAAACTTGGAGGAAAATCATCACTGAAGTGGTGAGATCGTCCTTTCCACACGGCCTGTTGTCATTGTCTGTGAAAACTGAATCGAATGCGCTTTGCTTCTTAAATGTTCCCGACGCAGGCGAAGGATCCGCGTGTGCTGGTGGCTGCGGAGCAGCCCAACATGCTGGAGGAGCTTCGCCAGTCCAATGTCTTACTGGACGAAATCCAGAAAGGCCTCAATGTCAACGTGGAGGAGAAGAGCGACCCAGGTTTGGACTCGTATTGAGGCGGAGGTTGTCGGTCTGTCTGCCTGTCCGTCCGTCCGTTCGTCCTTCCGCACGATAACTTAAAAAAAAAAGTCTGCACAGATCTTGATGACATTTTCAGGAAATGTTGGGAATGTTACCAGGAAAAGATGATACATTTTGGTGACAATCCAGAAGAGATCCTGGATTATGGATCACTTTGAAATGTTCATTAAGTTTGCAGTAAATGGAACTTCAAAATTGGTTTCTCAATATCTCGGTTGATTATTGACCGATGTTTATGGAGTTTGACACAGTCATGTAGGGTGGGGGGGGGGGGGGGGGGTCTCTATCTCACCACCGCCGTTCATCTGGACAGGATCCAGAATGAGGTCAGGAAAAAATATTTAATTTTAACCCCATTTAGGGATGAAAAAATCTGTTAAAAATACACATTGACTCCGATTCACTTTCACTTTTCATGGTTGGTGTATAAAGATACCAAGAACAATTTATAACCTTTTGGTGATGATCCAGAAGAGACAGGAAGTGGTGCTGTTTCACACAGAAAAGGAGACGATGGCAGCGATAAGGCGAGAAAACAGCTCCGGAAAATCAAAATAAGTTCATGTTGATGCAGCAGAGTTTGAAATCTAATTTAAAAATACTGCATCAAAAAAAGAGCAAATGAAAACTGCTTGTGGAAGTACTCAGATCAAATTCTGCACTAACAGAGATTTATACTACTATAAAAAAAATACTGAGATGAGAGTTAAATGATTTGTCCATAAATCAATGAATAATATTGAATAAATTATATATATATATATATGTGTATAATAAATAGTGAGAAATGTTTATGGAGTTTGACACAGTCATGTAGGGTGGGGGGGGGGGGGGGTCTCTATCTCACCAGTGGTGTCAGTGCTCTCAGGGTGACGATACTGTGACGCCACTCTGAGTGGCATGAATGTGTGAGATCCGCTGTTTGATATTCTGTTTTCTGTATTACGTCGATATACTTCCTAATTCTTTTTTCTTTTAAATCATCCGCTGTTTGTTTTAACAGGTGGAGACACAGGAGGAGGAGGAGTGGACGTGGAGGACTGACCAACCCTAACCGGACTGACTCCTGGATCTCCCTCCAGTCTGAGACATGAACATTGTCACGTTTTGTAACGGTTCACCAGGAACCACTTGTGTTAGTTAGCTGTTAGTGTTCCTCTCTTTTCGGCTGACCCCCTCGTGGTGGTTGAAATAGTTTATCTCCAAAGTGGAATTCCCCTCGTCACGTTCATCATTAGATAAGTATTAGTCAATATAATTGTCACGTGCGTTTATAAAGTGACCATGTCCGTTGGCCACTCTGAGATGACGTTCAAAGAACAAGTATTTGGGTGTGAGGAGTATTTGGGATGAATAAATACCTCTGGGAGTGTCAAAATAGTGTAAAAATTCAGAATACTGCAAAAAAAAAACCCAGATACAGTATGTCCAAGGTTAATGGTGAGGAGGAGAGATAATTTATTCAGGTTTGTATTGGTATTCAGTAGTTGTTAACGCACACGCTGACTCAGCAGTGCGTTCGTATGAGTAACACTAGATGGCAGCACAGACACTGTAATGTGTCTGCGTCAAACTCACGGCCTAGCCGAAGCACCACTTTATTGAAGTAAGGAAATAGTATCTGAAATGTTTTCAAATGTATAACTTTTGGGGTCAAAATATTGCAAATACTTGACAGATCAATAAATGTAAAATGTGTTTAATTGTAGGTTTTGTTTTAACAGTGAGAGACGCAAAATTTACAAAACAAATCCAGAAAACATCACAAAAAATATATTTAAAAAAAATCAGAAATTGATTTGCATTTTAAGGAATTACTGCTCTTTGGCCTCTTCCATAAAGATTGATTAATTGATTGATTGTTTGATTGATTACTTCTGTGGATGGGGGCTTGTTTATTGGAATCCCCCCCTGCCTGTTTCCTCTCTGCTGTATATGATGCCTGCTGCGTTTTCATAAGGGAATTAAACCCAAATGAGTTCCACATTGCATGGCTTTGTGTCATTGCCCTGACCTTGATTCTTCAAAGCACTGATAAAATTGCCAACAAGAAACACCAGTTTTGGATTCACCTTTATATTTGGTATTGTACGGATCCCTAGGGCAGTGTTTCTGCCACAGTGTTGGGACTTTTTTGATTTAGCTACAGGCTCAGCAACATTTTCTCTTCTCAAAAACCTCCCCATCACTGTCACTACTTGTCTTGCTGTGATCCCAAACCGTCACTGAGGATGACCCTCCTTAAAGGTAAACCAAAGCACTCACAAAGTGTATAGTAGGCAAAAGCCAAAGCACGAAGAACTGTTTTTTTGGGGAAATATTTGTTTTCTGTTTTTTAATAAATGCGTTTTTTTTTTTAATCTGCCACACTCGAAATGCAGCGCAGTTGCGTGACGTTTATTTTGAAGTGTGCGCTCTTATTTTGAAGTGCAAGGAGAAGTTGCTGTTCTGGAGTTAGCGGGTGCTCAGGTGCGACGCTGGAGTCTGAATAGCGATCTACGGGCGGGACGCACGCTTTATAGTGTAATGATCCCTAGGGGATTATTACTGTGTGTTGTTATGTCCGTTGTTGAAGCGGGTTCGACTCGGAGGTTTTACGTGAGTTAATGTTGCCGTGGGTTTCGGCCGTAACAGTGACCCTGTTGATTGTGTGTTTGGTGCTGGAATAAATCCTGATAAAGGAACCCTCATCTCCTGCTTCGTGGTTTGCACCGACGTTACAGTATATCTACCCTTGAGCATGGCGTCATGGCATCTGCCCACGAGCAATGAATCCCGCAGATGCGACCCTGGGGACTTGAACAAAAGCCATCACCTTGATTCCAATCACATTTTAGAGAGACATCTCATGACGCATTCTGGTGGGGGATTGAGCAGAAGTCGAAACGGAAAAGCTGCAGTAAGGGGTTTACAGATTGTAAACAGACTGCGCAACCCACTGTGCCACCGTGTTAATAGTTAAAATTAAACATCTTATTAAGTAATAAATGTTGAGTCATTGTTAATTATATGTTTTTGAACAGTCTGATTAATGCTTTTGTTTAATTCTTAAAGAGTCATTAAGCGCGTCAGGAAAATCCTTTGAGGAGTTTGACACGTGTTTTTACGCATGGAACCGGTAAATGAAGGGTTAAAATCAACCAAACTGCAGTCGAAAGAGGTAGAAATCGTGAACGCGCTGTCAAAGACTTCTCGATCTGGCAACCCAGAACTCGACGTGACGTCACTTTCTTTGCTTAAACCCACGCACGGCAGGTCTGCGTGTAAAACATTTCCACCGCGATGAGCGATTGTGGGTCACAAGCGTGAAGAATTTTGAAACGACGAGCTCCGAACATCCATTTCCTGGACGCGAGCGCGCAACCAGCTGCCTTTGGGGATGAGCGCGGCGGGGGGGTGTGCCGTTCGCCGTGCGTGTCGCTCGGCTACCCCCGCCCCCCCCCCCCCCCCCACGCTTCACCTCCATCAGCGCAAAGGCACCAGAGAGAAGTTCCGTCTGCTCCCTGACGCACGGGTCCGCGCGTCAGACGATGGCACGTCCTCGTCCGTGGGCTGCGCCGTCGCGTTTGGGGCACCGCTGCTCTCAAGAGAACTGAGGGGGATCACGCGCGTTCACCATGGCTGACTTTGGCGAGGAGAACAAGAAGAAGACGATGATGATGATGAAGAAGAGCGCCGTCTGGAAAGCGTCGTCGGGAGGAGCCGACGTGAGCGCGGAGACGCACCGGGGGGAGCCGCTGTCAAACGGCTCGGGCGGCGTGAAGAGGGCGCAAAGCGAATCCAGCTGCGAGTCCCCGACGCGGGAGCGCGCGGGCGCGGGCGCGGACTCAGCCTCCCGAGCGATCCCTCGTCGGAGCAGCCTGATCAAGGTATCCATGCGTCAAGAGAAGCGCGTCCGGACCTTCGCGCGTCGCCGCGCCGCGCAGCGAATGCAAACTGTTGCTTTAAGGACTCTTTAGATTAGAAGATGGTAAAAAAAAAAAATATGAGCTTTAAAACGAGCTTAAAGCTCAGAAAGAGCTCGAGGTGTATAAAAGCTTCTGATGCCGTCGAACATAACGCAGGAGAATGACTCATGAGGTCAGCCAAGATGCTGCGTGGTGAGTTCAGGGTCGAAGCAGAATAATCAGCCACGGGGCCGCTGTAGTTCGATGAGGAGAGGGCCGGGGAGCCCCATAGGACGAGTCGAAAACGCCGTGGCCGGCGTGCAAGGATCCAAACCAACATGGAACCCCGACTGGACTCTCCGGGCGCGTGTTGTTGTGGATTTGTGCAGGGAGGGCTTCGCTCCGCGACGCGTCTCCCGGTTTGGCCCTCAGCGAGGCCCCGGTTCACCGTTTCTCCCTGCGTGAACCTGCAGCTTCACCCGCGTGTGATCTCTGCTCGCGCTCGACACGACAGGAAACCGGCCAGTTGGCCAATTTCCTGGCGCAGTTCGTGTTGCAATATCCCTATTAAGCCGAGAGCCCCCCCCCCCCCCCTCTCTCTCACATACCTCCTTGCCCCACACACAGGCCTGCTCTTGTCTGTGTTCTGCTGCCGGGCAGACGCCGAGGATTTCAGAACGCTCCCGTGAGGTTCAGGCTCCTCCATGCTGTGTCTCTGGAAAGGCGTTAAGCATCTTGTAGCTCTGCATGCAATCACCATGTTTGATGCGTTACTAGCTCGAGAGCAGACCCTCGACCCCCCCCCCCCGTGCAGATGGGGGTGAGGTGGGGATGGATGGATGGATGGAATTCTACCCAGGAATGATCGAGTCATGAATCTACCTGTCGACAGAGCAGTTTGTAGCGCTGTTTGATGAGCTCTGGGTTGCACACGGCGGGCGTCTGGGTGGAATGCAGGCACGTAAACCGGAAACGTGACATTCCGCTTTGGTTTTGATGAGAGTCGGCTGATTGATGTCCAGCGTGTGCCCCTTTTTCTCCCCAGATAAGGTCGTATTTTTAGTGTGTGCACTTCATGCCGTTGTGCTGACAGAGATGCAAAATCCAGTTAACAGTCATTCCGTCTGCTCCAACTTCATCTTGATGTCGATAACCGTCATGTAGTCTATACTGTTTGACTCTCTCACCCTTACACACGCACACACGCACACACACACACACACGCGCACACACACACAGCACAGGCTGGTTTAATGCATTGTCTGCAGGAATTCCATGGCCTTCAGGTAACTCCTGTTATGTAACCCCAGCTATAAACCAATTAGCTCAACTTAGAAAGGAGACGCTAACTTAAAAGTAGCTTGCAGGACCAAACACTTCTGAAATCTAGTTGCCACTAATTAGCAGCAACTTTCTTTCTTTCTTTCTTTCAGTATCTAGTTTTTTTTTTTTTTTTTACTGAAGGGAAGAATGGGTGTCGGTGTTTCCAGTTCTTATGCAAAGCTAAGATAGTCTTCTGGCAAATATGCGTAGGCCTACTTTGTGCTCTGTAGAAGCCTGTGTTTGTGTGTGTGTGTGCGTGTTTGTGTGTTTGTGTGCGTGTGTGTGTTTTAGATTGACGGAACAGGATTAGCCTGAGGTGCTAACACACAGCAAGGAAGTTTCAATGTTTGCACCAGAACAGGCTTGAGCACTTCCTGCTTTTCAAATGATCATCTTAGCCCGCATTAGCATTGGGCCGTTAGCTGTGTCTCAATAATGTTAGCACATCTGTCGAAGAAAGCGTTCTCACAGAGACGGTTTGGTCTACAGGGAATTCCTGAATGTCTTTCCGTCCTTTACCATTGCCACATAAAGCGCTGCCCCTGTTGCCTAGTAACAATGACAGCTGCTGTCGATTAGCTCGGTTAGCAAGTCAGAGCGGAAGTTGTTGTATAGCTGTAGATAAAAACTGGAAATCAGGACATAAATAAAAGAAAAATAGTGATAACGTTCAAAATAACATTTTTGCATCGAAACTGATTTATTAGGGGTAATAGAAACAGAAATTTTATTGTGCTTTTTTTTTGTGTAGAAAAGATGCTCAGGTTCGAAGGAACCTTCAAAAGGACGTGCCTGTCCTTTTGCCTGTTCTGTGACGCATTCAGTCTTCAAATGCAACCTTCAATGGATGCCTTCACTGAAATTAAGACTCAAATTCTGTGATGGAGCCATATATCCTGGGTGTAGGGCTTATCAGCTGCGATCACGAGGTCGACCTTGTTTAATTCCTCGTGGTGTGTGTGTTATATTGTGTGTCTTATGAGAGCTCACATATCTTCAAAGGGCCGAGGCATAACGGAGCGTCTGCTGCTCGACTTGCCACAAGCGCTGCACAGTTAAGCTGCTGTAAATGCTCACTGTATTCCTTTAAAGCTTCCTTCCCACATTAAGTGAGCTTAATGTGGGAATGGCTCGAATGCAAAATGCTGTACTTTGACCTGTTTAATAATCCGCACCAAACAAAGAGACATATTGATTATTAACAGCCTGTGGTTCATAGATGGATCATATTTGAAGACTCCATCTTTATTTGTGTATTTGATTTTTTTAGTCCATGAAGATGTTCATGTTACAATTTCATATACTGTACAGCTTAAAAATGACATATCGTGTTAATAATATAGCAGGAAACACACCTACACGCACGCCTCTACTGACAGTGCTGATACTAAAAAAAACAGGACATAGGATTGTAGTTTTTTCTTCTGAGACCGCTTTGTGAAACCGGAGCAGAGCGCACGCGAGAGTAAAGTCGTCCTGACATGTTGCTTCACTCAGAATGTTAATATAATTTCAATGAGCCTGGAAACACATTCCAGTAGCGGGGTATTTACTACTCAGCTTTTACAGATATGGTAAAAGTCCTTTTGATGACCCTAAATCTGCGTTATCTCAAATCGTGATTTGCATCTGGATACAGTTGCGTGAAACATCATTGCAGTGCAAAAAAAAAAAAGGCCAACCTCTGACTCACAATTTAATGAACTCCCCCCCTCGGCACAAGAGCCCCATACATGTCCATGCAGAACATGCAGAACTTACATAACCTCATCAAAACGGTCGCTGATGGGGGGGGGGAAAGCAAGCAGAGTGTTGATGATAAAAATAAGTGTAAGAGGAAGCTGAGGGGAATTGATAAAGGTATATCAGTGCACAGCACAGGTATGTGTGAAATCATCCACTGCAATAAAACTTCATATCAGCGGCATAAATAACTATAAAAGCACTCAGAGAGCACAGACCTCCGCCAAGCAGCTCATTCCTCTGGTAAGTGGATTTACACCGTCCACATGGTGATCTGGATCGTCGACAAAAGGTTCTAAATTGTTCTTGGCATCTTTATACACCGGAGTCGATGTGTATTGTCCTCATTCTGGATCCTTTTTTGCCCTTTCTATTCATCTTCCTCGTTTACCCCCTCCCAACTCCCCTCCTGGTGGTATTGAACTCCAGGCCAGGAGGCAGTGGAATAAACGAATGCCATTTCGTCATCCGTCGTCATCTGCGGCCTTCACAAGGTCGCAGGACAGAGAGTCTGGCTTCACCTCTATTTTTTTTATTTTGTTCTGTATCAGTGCGCATGAAGACAGACTGTAATCTGCCAAAGTGCTTCTGTATTTCTTATTCTCGTTTTAGTATTCTCCAGTTTCAGCTTTCGTGATAGCGGATCATCTTTTGCATCCAACCTGTTCTGTAGATCCAGCTGTCCTATCAGGAACATCAGTGTAATATTCCAACTGTAGTAACTGTAATCTTTTTTATATTTGGTGGCTGATTTAATAAATAAATAAATAAATCTCTCTACATTTAGACATTTTAGAAGTTATTTTAACTTTAACTACACAAATGTTTCTTGAAAATGATTTAATTTTTTACAGCTCGTACATTATTATTATTTTTTTTTTACCAAATACCCACTGACTCTTGTTATTTCTCCATGTGGGTGTCAGAATCCTCAACGTCTACCCAAAAGTGAAGTAGGATGAGGGATATGTTTCTCTGTAAGAGGATAGACTTCATGGAAATAAACAGATTTTTTTTTTTGCTCAGGTTTTTGACAGCATGGATGTATCAGGGAATACACGGTGTATATAAATGGGTCCCAGCGTTTACCTGCTGAGCCATCGCACTGCACTCACTTCCACATTTACTCGTCCTTACCGAATCGGGAATCCTTCTGTCTTTCTTCTTTCTCTATCCTCTTTGTTTGTCACTTCGCTCGGATGTGAGTGGAGTAACAGGAAGGCGCTCCGTGGGCTGGCTGACAGGCAGCTTCCTGCTTTAAAGAGCGGTGGTGGTTTTAGAGACTCGTCTGTGAGGAAAGAACAAAATAGGGCCTGCTTGGCGGAGATACGACTCGTGCAGCCGAACGCACGCTAACAGAAAGGAAGTAAAGTGGAATTTTATCTGTGGATGTGTCTTGGAGTGGGAACTAGTTTATATTTATCAATACTGTATATTCAAATGTAATTAGCATTTCCTCCATCCCTCTTAGTTTAATCTTGATAGGATAACTCATGGAGGGCCCACAGTAGCATTAGCGTTGCGTGTGGCTTCGTGCAGAGCTGACAGCCTCCACACAAGCCGCTAATCGAATCCAAACGGCTGAGCAGGCCACTTGAAACAACACTGTTGAGCTTCAAACGCTGCTTGCATCCGGCTCAAACCGTATGATCTTTGATTAGATTGTCAGGGAAGCCATCCATTTGCAGCAGGCAGCATGAGTTCTGATCCAATGCTTGTCTAATGGAGGATGGCATGCTCCTTAGTGGCGATGGTGCGTGAACGTCTGTGGGGAAGGCGTTTTTTCTGTGCAGTATTTCTAACTTGGTAACATGTGTGCAGCTGTTGGTCACTGTCCTTCTGTTAATGCACGTCGTCCCTTTTCCGCACTCTAACCTCCGCCATCCTTTCACCGTTGCCTTCCTTCCTCCTTTCTCATCAGGATGGGTCACGTGCCGGCCGGGATAGGAAGAAAACGGTGTCCTTCAGCAGCAGCCTGTCGGAGAAGAAGATCAGCAGTGCTGCAGACTGTATCCACTCCATGGTGGGTCAGCAGCAGCGGCCCTTTATGTAAAATACCTCTGCATGGAATAGTTGATGTGAAATTCCGAGGTTTCTGTTGGGTAAACCGGCTTCAGAGCGTGTCGGGATTTGTTCAGAAGTGAGACCGAAGTCTGCATCGAAAGTCACGGGAGGATTTAATACGTATCTTTCTTCCAGGTTGAGGGGAGTGAGCTGAAGAAAATCCGGACTAATTCCCGTATTTACCAGCGTTACTACCTGTTAGACACAGGCCTCCAGGCTCTGTGTTGGGAGCCGTCCAAGAAGGAGTCAGACAAAGCCCGGATCTCCCTCGCCTCCATACGAGAGGTCAGTGTTCAGAGAAAGACCGGGATAAATCGCTCCTTCAAATGACACCGTTTATTCCCGAATCATCTCATCGGCTTTTTTGTTTTTTACTGTTCCTCTTACACATTCTTGTGCGCTCAAATTTTAGGTACGAACAGGTCGTAACACGGAAACGTTCCGCACCAGTGGAGTTTATGAGCAGATTTCTGAGGACTGTGCATTCTCCATCATCTATGGTGAGATGTATGAAAGCTTGGACCTGGTGGCTAACTCTGCTGAAGTGGCTAACATTTGGGTGACCGGCCTAAGGTACGACACGGCGAAGAACTGGGAGCAGTTTTGCACACATTTTTGTTTGAATTCCCCCCGGTTGTCAAAAAAACGAACTAAGTCTAAAGAAACTAGACTGAATTATATCCCCATTGCTTTATGAGATCTGATCATGGCAGTATGCAGGTTGAAGTTCACGCCTTTCTGTTTGCCTATTTAATCTCAACCTCTAATCTAGATATGGTTGCAGCCGCCACCAGGACTTTAGGTCCTCTGTTTGGTTTGGTTTCATTTCATTTTGGGTTTAAGGCAGTTATAATTTTAATAATCAGCTTTTTATGTTGGGGAAAACTGTGAAGACGAGCCAGTAGGAGGAGCAAAGACGGCCACTTCTTCTTCTTTTTTCTTTTACTTCTTGTCCTCCAGGTATCTGATGCAATATGGAAAGCATGCCCTGGACATGCTCGCCAGCAGTCACGACAGTCTTCGTCTTGTCTGGTTGGAGCAGTTGTTCTCGTCCGCTGCCGAATCGGATAGGCTTGAAGATGTCGAAGAAGGGATCCGCCTACAGTTGGCTATTAAGTTGATACAGAGAGTGAACCCTGGGGTGAGCAGCGGCAAAGTGGAGCATAGGTTTAGAGAGCTTCAAAGAGTCAGGGAGAAGGCGTGTGGCCTTGCTCTCGACAACGGCTCTGGAATGAAAGATCACAGCGAGAGCAAAAGGCCAGTAATCAGGAATGAGCGCGTCACCAAGGAAGAGTTCATCGAGGTTTTCCATTACTTTTGCACTCGTCCAGAGATCTACTTCCTGTTGGTGCAGTTCTCTAGTAACAAGGAGTTCCTGGACACCAAAGATTTGATGAGGTTCCTGGAGGCTGAGCAAGGCATGGCTCAAGTGAGTAGCACAAAGGAATCACCCGTTGTACGCAGTCTCTGCATTGTCCAGTTTCGGCTTTGTCTTTCAAGTCCATGTTCTCACAACTGTGTCCTCCAGGTGAGCGAGGAGACCAGCCTGAAGCTCATCCGGTCCCATGAGCCATCGGAAGAAGGCCAGCAGCAGGGATACCTGTCGCTGGATGGCTTCACCAGCTACCTCACCTCACCGGAGTGCCATCTGTTTGACAGGGAGCATGACATGGTCTGCCAGGACATGTCCCAGCCTTTGTCTCACTACTACATCAACTCCTCCCACAACACCTACCTCATCGAGGACCAGTTCCGAGGTCCAGCTGACATTTCCGGCTACATCCGTGCCCTGAAGATGGGCTGTCGATGCGTGGAGGTGGATGTTTGTGATGGTCCTGATGAGGAGCCCATTGTGTGCACTGGACACAGTCTGTCCCCGACCTTGCCCTTGCGCTCTGTGTTAGAGGCAATTGGAAAGTTTGCCTTTGTGGCATCAGAGTATCCATTAATTGTATGTATTGAAAACCACTGTTCACACCATCAACAGAAAGTGATGCACCAACATCTCACCAGGACTTTAGGGGGGAGCTTATACTCAAGCACCGAGGAGGAAGAGGAGTCATACCTTCCATCGCCCCATGCTCTAAGACATCGAATTCTACTTAAGGGTAAAAAGTTGGGGCCGGGTTGCGATGGGGAAGACGGGGAGGTAAGTGAGGAAGATGAGGGGGCGGAGATGTGTCAAAGGCTCAAAGCAGCCAACAGTGGTGGTGCAGCATCTGGAGAAAATGATAAGGACATGGTGCAAAAAAACATCTTGTTCGCAGGTGTCAGTCCTTCAAATTCTCTTCTTCCTCCCCCCAAAGGTTTCCAACTTCTAAAAGAGCTGTCTGACCTCGTAACCCTCTGCCGTTCAGTCCGCTTCGTTGACTTTCCGACATCATCCGAAAGACAGAAATCCTGGGACATATGTTCCTTTAATGAACCTCTGGCCTTGCGTCTTGCTAGCGAGAACCCTGGAGACTTCGTCAACCACAACAAGCATTTCCTGTCGAGGGTCTACCCCAACCCGATGCGTATCGACTCGAGCAACATGAACCCCCAGGACCTGTGGAAATGCGGTTGCCAGATTGTGTCCATGAACTTTCAGACGGCAGGACTGATGATGGACCTAAACACAGCCTGGTTCAGGCAGAATGGGAACTGCGGTTACGTCCTGCGGCCAGCCATCATGCGCCGGGAGGTGTCTTATTTCAGCGCCGACACCAGAGAGACGGTGCCTGGAGTGTCTCCGCAGCTGCTCCATGTGAAGGTGTATTAGATGAACGTGGCGACTGCAACAGATAGCTCGGGCATGCGGGACTTAGGGGGATCTAGTGGTAGAGCATATCCCTTACGGGGGAGTGTGCTCTTCTTCATGGAGCACGCCATGTTCCTTTTGGAACCCAGAATGGACAAAGCACCTACTGGTCCTTTAACGATCCACTATCGGTTCCGCTATGCACTTGGACCTTTCCAAGAGCACCGAAGGGGAGTCAAAGGCCATTCAGTTGGTTTCAGTTTGCAACCTCACCACTAGATGCCGCTAATTCCTCCACGCTGGACCTTAAAAGACGAATTGCATTTGATTTTTGAGTCACTTACAGTTTATGGTGATCTTTCTCCCAGGTGATTAGCGGCCAAAACCTGCCCAAACCAAGGGGGTCGGGGGCCAAAGGCGATGTGGTGGACCCCTATGTGTACGTCGAGATCCACGGCATCCCGGCCGACTGTACGGAGCGCCGCACCCGGACGGTGACCGAGAATGGGGACAACCCCATCTTTGATGAGAGCTTCGAGTTCCAGATCAACCTGCCGGATCTTGCCATGGTTCGCTTCGTGGTGCTGGACGATGACTTCATAGGGGATGAGTTCATAGGTTGGTGCCAGGGTCAGCGGTCGGGAG
The DNA here is from genome assembly GCF_040956055.1 of Brachionichthys hirsutus. Classification (NCBI taxonomy): domain Eukaryota; kingdom Metazoa; phylum Chordata; class Actinopteri; order Lophiiformes; family Brachionichthyidae; genus Brachionichthys; species Brachionichthys hirsutus. The sequence goes on along the minus strand of NC_090909.1, from coordinate 4,620,902 downwards.
CTGTAACGGACTCAGAACCGTAGTAGCTGCTGCTTCTTCTTCATATTCTCCTTCTCCTCCTCTACTTCCTCCTCCGGCTTGTCCCTCCAGGGGTCGCCACAGCAAATCAACGTCCTCCCCAACACCAGCCACTCTCATGTCCTCCCTCACTGCGTCCATTTATCTTCTCCTGGGTCGACCTCTAGCCCCGTTCCCTGGCAGTTCCATCCTCAGCATACTTCTACCGATATAGTCCCCATCTCTCCTCTGGACATGTCCAAACCATCGAAGTCTGTCCTCTCTATCCTTATCTCCAAAACGTCTAACCTCCACTGTCCCTCTTATCGTCTCATTTCTAATCCTATCCAACCGGATCACTTATCAGACTTTTAGTCGTTTGCTAAATTGCTTTCCAGGTTTTCACATTTCTCTAAAAAGACACTGAAATGAAATCTGTCTTCCACCACAGGTCAGTATACTATCCCTCTGGAGTGTCTTCAACCCGGGTACCGACATGTACCGCTCCAGTCTTTGACGGGGGACGAACTTGCCTATGCCCAGCTGTTTGTCCATGTGGCCCTCACCAATCGGAGAGGTGGGGGAAAGCCTCACAAAAGGGGGCTGTCCGTTCGAAAGGCCCGCAAGGGGAGAGACTACACGGCTCTGAGGGATTTAGGGGTCCGGGTTGTGGATGACGCTTTCAAGATGGCTGCCCCTGTGCTGAGGGAAGCCACCGACCTGAGAGAAAACATGCAGGTGTGGAAGACTGGAGATTTCTTAGATATGTTCGTTTACATTATTTAGCTTATGTTAAATCTGATCCATTTATTTTAATATACAAGATCCTGTTTTAACAATGTTCGCTTCTAGCTACATGGCTAACATAAAAAACAACACTTTCAGGAGGTAAATAATAACTGACAGATTTATAGTTTCTCCAGATGATTAAAGTATTCAATGATAAAAGTCATGTAGAACAAATAGGAAGGGGAAAGCTGTGGGGCTTTTCATTAGTGTGTGTGTGTGTGTGAAAGCGAGTCTAGAAGGAGACAGAGCAGGAAGCGATGTGACAGATATTTATGTTTAATTCATTTTGACATACTCCATTCTGCTTTCCGCCAGGGTCAGGGAATCCAACGGGAATCCAACGGGAACGTGAAGGACCTTTTTATGTGTTCAAATTGTTTCAATTTTGCTCTTTCTTTTGTGAAACAGAACTCTGTAGCGGTGTTTAAGGAGCTGTGCGGGGTGTCGGTGGTCGCTAACCTCATGCAGTGCGTGCTAGCTCTGTGCTCCAGAGCGTCTGGACCGGACGGGTCGCCCTTGCTGCTGTTTGACCTCCGGGACTGCTACCCCACCTTGGAGCCACAGGGGCCCCTGCCCGACGTTCTCCGCCGGGTCGTCTCCTCATACGAAACGGTGAGGGGGGAAGGAAGACTGACTCCAGATAAAGAACAGAGCAGACTCTGAAGTGTACTGAAAGGAAGGAAAGCAGCCGAGGTCACAAATCGACCGACGCAGCCCGTCTCCCGTCGGCTTGACCTTACAACGAAGCCCCGCCTCCCGCTGAAAAGTTTCCTCTTTTAGCTGTCATGTTCCCAATCGGGATGGGACCTTCCACGACCCCCTGATGTGTGTGTGTGTGCGTGTGTGTGTGTGTGTGCATGTTTAATTGTCGATGAACGCCGTTTCGCAGCACGCAATCAACCAGACTGTAGTGAAGAATAATAATAATGTGATTCATGCACAAATAAATACATTTGATGCTAATGGATTACTTTCCTGTTTGCAGATGGTCCAGTCCAGCAGAGCGGTCATGGAGCATTCTGGTGCGACGTACAAGAGGATCCTGCATATACAGACAATGGGTGTGTAGACTGTGTGTGTGTGTGTGTGTGTGTGTGTGTGTGTGTTTGTGATTCAAATTGGCTCGGTCCCTGTCATCAATCAGCCGTCAGACTTTTAGGAGAGGCTGGCCAGTTTGTGTAATGCCCATGATTGTTTACTGATTTCATCCACACCCTGAGGGTCCTCTGACTTTTAGTCATCCAGCCTATTGTCATGGTGACGTTTAAAAAGAGAAAAACACCCACAAAACTCGCTAGCAAACACGATTTACCACTTCCTCTTGCTGATTCAGTCTTCAACTGTCACCCGGACGACAGTGTGATTGACAGTGTGACTGACACCTGGAAGCTTCAGCTGGTGACATGGAGTGAAAACGAACCACATTACGATAAAAAAAAAAAAAGACAAAGAAAAGCTGCTCCCACTGTTTCCGATGTCTTTCCATACGCAAGCGACTTCATGAGATGTTTGTGGAATGAAATTCACATTTGTGAGCTAAAAAAAAAAACAAAGAATGTTAGAGAGAAGCGTGACAGAAAAGAGGACTTAAGATCGTCCGCTGAGTGCAGCTTTTCGGGGGGGGGGTCACAGCTTGACTCTCTGACCTGCGACGCATCCGTCTCTTTTTGCAGCTCGCATCGCAGTGGCGCTGAACTGCTGCTCCGTGTGTGTGACCCTCTGTATTATCATCAGTAAGTAGCGTGAGGTAGATAGCTTAGCCTCGTGCACACCAGTATGATCCACTGATAGAGAGCTGCAGCCCCGGCTGAAGGCCTGTTCATCTTTATGAATAAAAGTTCTTGTCTGGACAGCGTAAATATGGCAATCAGGCGATCCAACGGGGATGCTCTCATCTCAGTCCCGAAGAAGAGAGGGGGAGGGGGGGGGGGAGGGGGGGTGCAGCGAGAAGCCATTTAAGGTCATTTAAAGGGAGCCAGATGGGGGCAGAGATGGATGTCTGGAAGTTACGTCAGAGCTGGGAGATGAAACATAAGCCGTGGTATGATGGATAGCAGAGATGGAAGGCAAAAAAACATCAAGGGAGAGGAGAGGGCGATCGGCCAGTTCATCCGAATCAGAAAAACGTACATCCAGCAATTCAGATCATCCGGGGTTCATCCGGATCATTTGGCCTCCGGGACGCCGGGGCGAAAACCCGTCATTGACCGTTTCAGCTCTGACCAACTTCACTGATGCTAAAGGTTGAGCACATGACATCACAGGAGACGGAGGTCGCCGTGGTTACAGTTCAGCTTCTGAAAGGGGAAAGAGACGATTCGGTAAGAGAGGAAATGTGATGACGAAAATAACAACGCCCCCCCCCCCAGAATGCAAACTTGTACAAACTAGTAACGTTTTCACCATCCGCCTGTGTGTGTGTGTGTGTGTGTGTGTGTGTGTGCTCTGCTGTAGCCACACCCAGGAGTGATGTCACACCCTGTTAGTCACTTCAAAGTGGTTTGCTGTTGAATCTTTGCTGCTGAAGTCAGACCTGCAGGTTTTCTCTTTCCTGCTACGTTCTGGAGGTTATTTTGGCTTGTGGGTCCAGGACCCTGTTTCTGCACACGCACGCGCACACGCACACGCACACACACACACACACGCTGGCCCGTTACGGCGTGGAAATAACGTCTGTCCACTGGTTTCACAGGGAAGTGGACACACGCTCGCACTACGTTGGCAAGTAGGTTTTGAGTTGCCTAGCAACGGGGCTATAAAGGTTATTATTCAGGCTACTTCTGTAGGTGTGCGTGAATGAGGATCAGAGAGTGTGTGTGTGTGTGTGTGTGTGTGTGCGTGCAGGTGATCATCACTTGCTGCTGATGCTCAGCGACAGAGAGGGACTGCGTGCGAGGAATGTTTAAACGGCGCCGCCATTCGACCGGCTTGTCTTCCCGGCCTGGCACCTCGGGGCTCTCGTCAATGCCTCAGTGATGTTTGCTTGGTGTTAACCCACTTCCGGGTTTCCATGGTAACATTGGGACAGTGGCCCGGGGTGGCCAGAGAAAGGCGGATACACACAGTACACACACAGTTTTAAAATACTCCTTCCGCTCCTCCCTGCACGACCTGAAGCTCGAGGCTACTTACCTACGACGTGTTTAGCTTAATGCTAACGTCACCGCCATGCAGTGCAACGAGCAGGCTAGAACTTCATTCCGTTGAAATGCACCCGCTCACCTGCCGCTCCGTCTTCCCGGCTCTAGCCATGGAGTTTCACGAGAACCTGCAGAGCCTGGCGACGAGGGAGGGGCTGAAAGGTCGGAAGGTGACTCGAGCGCTGGAGAGCTTCAGCTGGAACATCACCATCCTCAAGGTCGGGAAGGCGCTCACACACACTCTTGCGTGTAAGAGGTCCTAGAATAGGCTACGTTTCGGCCTCATCTTTTTTTTTTGTTGTTGTTCTCTTTCTACCCTCTGTCCTCATCTCTCCATCCGACCCTGCGTTTCCCCGTTTCGCCTCTCAGGGCCAGGCCGACCTGCTGACGCACGCCAAAGACGAGGTGCAGGAGAACATGAAGCAGGTCCACGATGCCGCGCTGACCGGAAGCCTGACCAACAAGAGCCTCGGGTGGCGGGCGCTCCGCCCCCAAACGCAGCGAGGTCCGGATGACAAACCCGCCACGAGCGGCAGAGGGCCCCCTGCGAAGTGATTACACATCACCCACCGGCGTCGGCTGGGACCAACCCTTATGTTCATGTCCAACATGGGGGGGGGTCGGGGGGCTGTAAAAGATGAAACAAGCAGCTGCAGTGGTCGAAGCGCTGCAGGACAGAAATGAGAAACTGTGTGTGGAACGTCGCTCGATTTAAAGCCAAGGTTCATTTTTATCTGTAAATACAGAGACTGTCTATTAACCGTTTTTGTTTTTATGTGCGCTTTGTCTTGAGGGAGGCGCATCCTAGACGCATCGCTCCGATGCGGTCCAGGATGCTTTACGGCCACGCCCACGACAGTCCAGGCTCCCCTGAATTACTGGCACCTCCACACCCAGCAAACGGCTTCTGCTCCACAAAACTCTGGGCAAGCGATATCCCAAAAAATAAATAAAAAAAAACTCCAGAAGCAACACCTCACATCAGTCTCACGTCGTCGTCGTCTCCGGTGATGTTGTACTTTTGTACCGACTCGCCATCGATCAACTCCCGCGTGGAAACGTCTGCCTCCAGGGAACGAATGGTCGCATTGAAAGTGCTACGTTTGTGTTGCAAAAAAAAAAAAAAAAACACTGTACAGTATTTTGATAAGTATTTCTATCTCTTTGCTGTTAAAGATATTTTATATATATAAGTTATTGATCCCTGATTGAATACATTCCAGATTCTATCGATGCAGCGGATGGGGCTCGATCTGTTCAGCGTGGAAAAAGGATGCAGTTTGATTACCTTTTATTTCACGGCCGGCTTGGAAATAAAGCAGTTTTTAAATTAAATTACTCTTCTGTATTCCTGTTATTCTGGGTGCAAGGGCTTTACTTCGACAAGCGTTCCCACGTGACACGAGGCACAGGTGTAGAAACTCATCCAGGACCGTGGGGAACGGACCTCTTTACCCGGTCTATGTCAGACACAAGACAATGAAGCCCCCTTTGCAGATTTAGCCGTAACAGGAAGCGAAACAGAAACTAGAACTGGCATTGCTGAGAGATTATTCTGAAGGTCAGAGTCTACGCCTGTAAGATTTACTCTGACAGTCGCATCACCTGATGACAGCGTCGTATACAACATCCGACACACAAACGCACCATTTCCAAACAGAACAGATTTAATGTGTAGCAAAAGGCGATGCAGTTTTATCGGTCTCGCATTAACGATGCTGACTCGACAGCTAAAGGGTTTCCGTTTGCATGATCTGCTTCACAAGGTTCCCACAGGACGCCAGGAAAAACGTAAAACGGCCGTATTAAAACGTTTACATGGAATAACGTGGAATCTAGAAAGAAAAAAAAAAGGATTCCATGATTTTATATTTTTTGCCCTGGAAACTATAAAGGTTAAAAATATTTTCTAAAAAAAAAAGAAAAAGAAAAAGCGAACTAAATGAATAAGATCAGTCAGATTTAGTTTGGTTGAGAGGAGGATGATAATGGTCAGAGGCACTAGTTTAGGAGCGGAGACCGCTGGGGGGGGGGGGGGGGGGGGGCGGACGGACGGACGGACATCAGAATAAAAGCATCAATCATTATGCTGGAGGAGAGCCCTCCCTCTTATGAGCAACTGAACTTTGAGGTCCATCTTTTTACAGCAATCATAGTGACAGGGTTAAAAAGTTCAATGGCGCCCTCTGGCGGTGACAAAGAGCACTACACTAAAATGAGGTTCCGACAGACTGGCGTTTGGGGGGGGGGGGGGTGCGTAGCAGGCAGCATCAGCTGAGACAGGATTCAAGTGGCACAGATGACAGGTTAAGAGAAAGACTAGAAGGTATTTGTGACTCGATGTGTCACACAAAAATGTGCAATTTTTTTTTTAAGGGCGACAGTAGTCCGGCGGGTGGTCCACCAAAAACGGCAGGTCCCGCCCCCCCCCCTCGTCCAAAAAAGTCTGTTTCTTTTGGATCCCGCTCTTCAAACAGGAGGTACAAGAGGAGGAGCGGAGGGAGGCGTGACTCGCTCCTTCACAGGTCGCTCGGGTTCACAATGGTAAAGTCAGAGTCCTTGCTGTGGGTGGAGCCCCCGTCTGGACTGGAGGAGCCCGAGGTGAGGCCGGCCATCAGGGGGTCGTGGAAGGTCGCGGCCGCGCCCTCGGGCTCCATCCGGACCAAGCTACGCCCCCGCCTGTTGGGAGGGGTAGGCTCGGCCCCAGCCCCCCCTGCTCCGTCGGCGGCCTGCGGGTCCCCGTCCTGGGACACGAGGATGTATTCGTCCCAGGTTCTACCCTCCGAGCCGAGGGACGAGGCCACCTGCAGGAAAAACAGGAAGGGTCAACGTCTTCAGAGGCAACGAAGGTCAAACTCCAGGAAGCGCCTATTGTCAAGGTCACTGATCAATACTAGTTAATTAACCTGCTGCTCAGGTGGAGTCGTCGCCTGCTCTTCCTCCTCCTCCTCCTCCTCCTTCTCCTCTGTGCTCATGCCGCCATCCAGATTCGGGTCCCTGCTCTGCCCACCGTCTCCCGGCCGTTTGACGGAGCCCAGCGCCGTTTCCGCGGCAACCAAGGAGGTGTAGTGATCATCAGCGATGGTGATCTCCTCGTACTCCTCCGTCTCCAGCTGGCTCTGGTTGAAGCGGAGCGCTCCTTTGAGGATGTCTTTGATCTGGCAGGACGCAGCGGGGGGGGGGGGGGAATCGCCAATGTTTACAGCGGCGGACAAAACGAAGACGAATTTCAGAGAGTTGGGAAGCGTTTAATGCGAACTATTAGAGACCTGTTTGAGTCCAGCCAGGGACACCAGGACCTCGTCCTCCTTCTCCAGGTGCTCCTGCAGAATCACATCCTGGATCTTACCTGTGAGGACACAGGAAGCAGGCGGTTACCGATCGACCCAACCCATCTTCGAGGCTCTCGGTGTTTGAGCCGAGCGTTTCTGCTCCACTTACAAATGTGAGCGTTCATCATCCTGGCACAGTATTTGCTCATGGCCTCCAGGTCGTTGATCTGGCCTTGCAAGAACGATACCTGAGCTTCCAGGTCGTCCTCCTGTGGACAAGACAAAGCAATAACATGAAACGGAGCCTGACATCAAAGCGTAAACAGAAGAACAAGACGACGGAGAAACAGACGCGTGGAGAGCGAAGATGAATCGGCAGCGGGTCGATCGGGTCGATCGGCTCACCGGCTCTTTCTTGCTCCGAGAGCGAGCGATGCTGAAGAACGGCTCCTTCTTGGCGGCGGACAGCGGTGGGGGCGAAGCGCTGCCGTCGCTCCCTCTGGAGGACGGGGGCGGCGGGGAGGCGGCGGCCGGACCCCGCCCACCGGAGAGGCTTTCTATGCTGGGAGAGGAGTCGAGCGTTCTGGAGCTTTGGCCTGATGGAGGGAAGCGGAGGAGAGGAGAGGAGGAGAGGAGGAGACCTTCAGCACTTTAAAAGATGCCTGATAGAAGCTCACGGCCTTCACACGACGAGAACATGAGGTGCAGCTCAACAGCTGGATTTAAAAAGACTATAAGAACGGGCAAATAGGGATAAATGGAGGGGAATAATGAGATTATGTTAAATAGTTTTGATAAATAAATACATGAAATAAAGGAGCAGCAGAATACAACAAGGAATATAGTCTTTGAATTAGAATTAGACATTTTTTAGAATATAAATCAAATTATGCATTCATAAACTCACAGTAAAGGTTCACCCCTGAAAAGTAACCCGCCCCATCATAATTATGCTCTTACTCCATCTGGAAATAATGAATGGAACGTTAAGTAAACTGGCTCGAGCGAGTCTCGGTTGAATCTGAGGAAGAGGAGGGGTACAAAACGGGGGGGGGCACTTCAACACACGGCTGGGGCATTGACAAACACACGCTCACTTTCACCAATTATCCCGAGTGATTTTTTTTGGCCTGCGGGAGGAAGTCGGATTCCGTGCCGACAACCCAACCCACAGAGCGACAGCAGAAGCTCTGATTGGCCATCTGCTTTTGGGAGTCGGCCCAATGAAGGCTCCTGCTGCTGCTGCTCCGTGAATTATGCTGATTAATGCACCACTCAAATGCACGGTTATACGACCAATATGCATAAACCAGGATTATTCTGGGATGTGCAGAGGATTGAATTACTCTCCAGCGTTATGAACACAACACAAAACCCCCCAAAAAATACATCCAGTGTACCAAATAAAACGACACATAAAAAGCTTTTTGTGAACTGATCCTTTGGTTTTACGCTTCCAGTTTAAATTCCTCCTGTGGCGCCCTCTAATGGCCAGCAGATACCATTACATGCTCTGGAAACCAACACATGGACAACAAAACACAACCTCTGTAGAAATTCAGGCACAAATGAGGACAAATGAGAGGCGGGGCGGGTCCACACTAGTTGTTGCCATAGCAACGGTTACCTTGTGAAACCTGAGAGACTCCACCTGAAACTACATCTAACAGAGATGGTACTGGTACGTCCACACAAACCAGTGCAGTGCAGATTAGCATGCAGCTACTCTACAAGTTACAAACAACAACAAACAACAACAAACAACAACAACAACGCTTGATGTTGCCTTCCACAGTTCTGGATCACCTTTGCCGAGGTGGGCAGGCATGCTCTCCGATTTGAGCAGGCGGTAGTGCTGAGACTGGGTTTGGCTCTGGGTCGGAGGTCGGGCGTGGCCCGGCGGCGGCTCAGCTAGCGGGGGAGGCGAGACGGGCGGAGGCGCGGGCAGGGGGGGGGTGGACGATGAGGAGGAAGAGGAGAAGCGCGCCTCGCCGCCGACTGGTGAGACGCCGCTGGAGCCGGCCGCGATGGCCGGAGCGATGAGCTTCCTGCCGAAGCTCAGCAGGCTGCTGGAGACCTTGTTGATGTTGAGGGGGGGCGTTTTGTTGTGGGACACAGAGCTGGGAAGAGACAAAAATATATACGGAAGTGGTGAAAGAAACAAAAACACTGAGAACTGCTAAAACAAAATAGAGAGAATAATCTCACTGACATTTAAGTCTTCAAGATTTACCTGCTGACAAATTTGTTTTCAAACAACTTCCCACCCACAGCTTTGTGTAACAATAACGTCATGAAGAAAATAAAACTGTTGCTGATGGACTGCAAAGCTCATGCAAAGGCGGGGCACACCCTGGACAAGCCGCCATTTCATCGCAGGGCCACACACAGACAGACAATCAGTCACGCACACACCTATGAGCAATTTAGTGCAGCCAATTCACCTAATTTGCATGTTTTTGCTGGCGGGAGGAACCCGGAGAGAACCCGGAGAGAACCCGGAGAGAACCCACGCAGACACGGGGAGAACATTTAGCATCCGAAAAACATTTTCCCGGTTTGAGTTGTGAATCGGGGGCCTCTGTGGGCTACGGACGGCGATCCCACTACTCTGAAAACCATGACAACTAATGCACTACAGAACTACTACAGATGCAATTTAGACAAACGGGTGCAGCATTTCTGGACTCTTTAAGATAAGGAAACATAAAAGTTGAAATTTGCCCCAAATTCAAGCAAAACTCTGTTTTGTGTAAAACTAGAGAGAAACAATACCTTGTGTTGTACCGCGTCTTCATCAGGTCAGCCCCCCTTGTTTTGTAGTAATCCAGGTTCTGTTGGAACTGGTAGTTGACGGGGCGTGGATTGTTCTAGAGAAAGGAAGGATGGGGGGGGGGTTCTGAGCTTCCATGAAAAAGTAAGACATCAAACACACAACTATGTCAAGTAAAGACGAGTGCTTTGATGCTTTCTGAATCAGTCCATAAGCAATAAGCCTCTTTCTGCCACGTCAGCCTCCTCTAAGGATGAATTTAGGGCGATCAAGTCACCTAAACTGAATGTTCTGGAGGCGGGGAGAACATACGAACTCCACATAGATGGGAATCCATTTTTGGATATTGGATATTTGCACGTGATGAATGCCATCCCATTTCCCAGATAATTTCGACCACTAAACCTCGCGACAGCGTGCAGAATTCAAAAGAGGAACTCACTAAACCTCGCGACAGCGTGCAGAATTCAAAAGAGGAACTGGGACTGGGAATTATTGACTAAACACCACTATTATATAAACGCTTGCACGCATTATCATTGTCCGGTCCATCATTCCGGTGCGTTTGCTTGCTTACTTTGGGATCTCGGAGGAAGAGTGCTTTCTGCAGCAGAGAGTTGATGTCTCCTAGTGGAGGGTAGTGCATCAGCAGCCCCAAACAGGTCTGGAAGTTACTCGCAATGACTGAAACACAGAGAGGAAAGGCAATATTAGCGCGGCTGAAAAGCAGAAATCGACTCAAATATAGTTTGCTACAAAAGCTGCCACCATTTCCCCGGTTTCTTTAAACCAAGAGTAATCTTGAGAGCGTTCTAGATCTACATTTAAAATTATGAATCAACGTGGCGGCACTTCAGTCGGAGAGCCGCCATGCTTTTGTTTCAGTTTACGTTTTAATCCATCTTCATATTACCGGATCTTTTAAGCGTCCTCCTTTAATGTTGTCGTCTTTATGGAGCACGTCGTTAAGCGTACTTTTATTATTAGCATTAGCATTCGGCGCGTCAGCTGCTCAGTCCACAGGGCGTCACGTCTAACACATCAATATCACACTTGGAGCAATCGCATTAGAAAATAACTGAATAACTGAAAGTTTCATGGCGAAACTGGATTCAAATCGTCGAGAGGCGGAGCTTACGAGCGTCTCGGATGTAGAGCAGCATGGACACGAAGGTGTAGTCCACCAGATCCAGAGTGATGCTGTCGGCGAACAGGGCGTCCCACACCACCAGCAGGTCCTGCAGCGGAAACTCACGGCCAAACAGCAAGCGCACCCAGCGGCTGCGGGACGGGCGGACAGACAGACAGACGGACGGACAGACGGACACAGAGTGACTGCGCGTCTCCGGCTGCACGTCGGACGAACCGAACCGGAGGCCGCCACTGACATGCCGTAGATCTGCGGGGCGATCTCCAGCCGGTTGAGGTGCATGTGCAGCTCCACGTCGTGCCTCTTCACCAGCTGGTCCTGGATGCGGTTGACTTTGGTCACAATGGCGACAGACGGCCCGGCGTCCTGGGGGCGAGCAAACGGGATGCTGGTCAGCATCTCGTCTTTACCCTGGAGGAGGGGGGGGGGCAATTAAAACAACAACATTTTCTCCATCTGGGTTCACGTGATTAAATGGTCAGATTTAAGAGGCTGCTGTAAATCCCGCAGGTCCTCCTGCCGCGCGTTCCGGTTGCAAACATCTAAACGGGCTTTTATTTGATTAAATCTGGATTCACCGGCAGTTCAACGTCATTTTCAGTTCAAAAAAGCAAAATAAAGACACTGCACTTGGCATTACCACGGCAACCGGAGGCGTCTACCCTAAACCCAACAAAGGTTGAGGTTTTGAGTAACGGCGTATAAAAAAAACCTTTGAAGAGCTTCCTCAGCATCACGCCGTGTCATCTACGCAGTCGTTCTGGCGTAATCGGCCCCCTTTGTGTCACAATGAACATCCATTCCTGTAATTAGACCAAGTGAAAAGCGGCGCGTGACGTCAGACTGACCTTTCTCAATTCCCTCTCAAAGTTGGAGAACCATGGCTCTGCGGTCTCCATCAGTTGGGAGAACATGGCGCTGTGGAAGGAGGTGTGTGTGTGTGTGTGTGTGTGTGTGTGTGTGTGTGTGTGTGCGTGTGAGGGGGAAGAGGTGAGTATGAAGCAAACACAGATATGTAAGGCAGGAAAATAACCACTTGGCTGATGGTAGGAGAGCACTCACTAGGCGTCGTGCTCTAGGAACGCCGGGTTCAGCACACACTTCATCTCCTCGCTGCGGAAAGAAAAAGAAAGATTCCTAACACCGAGCTTCCTCCGAATAAACACAGAAACATTCTGGCTGCCGATTGGAGGAGATTCGGGTCTGGCGGCGTAAGAGATTCTGACCTGGGGCTGGTCGTCTCGTTGGCGTGCTGGAAGGCCTGGTGGTCGCAGTGCAGGACAAACACGATGGGAGCGAGCAGCTCGTGCATGCCCTGCAGGCCGCGGGGCCGACGGCAGGGGGGGGGGGGGGAGAAATTAGCGTCTTTAATAGTGATGCACGAGGTTTCTAATCCGCGGTGTCAGGTTTCATTTAGATATTATTAGCCGCCGCTCGGCCATGTGTCACCTCCAGTTTGTAAAAAAAAAAAAAAGAGAGGCTGCACTGGCAGTCCGTTCATTCGCCGTCACCCGAGGCGGACACTGATAATGACTTCCCCTTGTCTGAGCCCACTGGACACACACACACACGCGCGCGCACACACACACACACACACACACACACACAGTGCCTTTGATCTCTGGGCTGCTGCGCGTCAGACGTACCTGTTTGTACAGCAGCTGTTCATTTTCTCGGGCGTAGCAGAACAGAATGTCCGTCAGCTTCGTCCTCACATCGTCGCCCTGGAAGTAACGGATCTCAGGGAACCTGATGAATATACGAGAGAGGCGGGAATGGTCTTTTATGACACCGCGACGCGTGGCAAGAAATTAGACGCAGAGCGAATGATGGCGAAACTGACGTTCTCAACACGTCCTGTTTGATCATCCCCTTCAGCTCTTTGTCTTGGAAGAATTTATTCCACAGGCTCTGGACGGGAGACATATGACAAATAACCGTTACTAACGTAACAACAGCCGATCCTGGGGGGGGGGGCTCTGAGAAATCAATCAATTCATTACAAAAAGAGACCCAAAACCCTACAAGGGACACGTCCTCCATTCCTGCCTGGGCCAGTGCGTGTGATATTATCAATGATCAAAACCGTCGTTAAAGGAAGACAAATCTCCCTCCATCCAAAATCAAGAGAGAAAACGAGGAGGAGGATGCACGCACGCACACACACACTCACACTCACCCCCTCATCCTGGGATAACGGGTTGTTGACCCCCAGGTCCTGCTGGCCTTTAGCCTTGCGAGGGTTGGTGATGTGCTGTGACACAACAAATACACCCACAAACAAACAAACAAACAAACAAACACCATAGAGGCGTCAATAATGGCCATTCCGTGTAACAAATGTCGGTTTCTATCCCGAAGCGAGTTTTATTTCATTAAAGGTTTGCTGCAGTTCGGCGAGGAGCAAAATAAGAGTTAAATTATCAGTAAAGAATTTGCAGGTCGCTCACAGACACGAAAAGCGTCCGTGGCTTCAGACGAGCACGTCAAACATTTTAGTGACCACACGGTGGCGCTCTCACCGTCTCCTTGATCTTCTCGTACTGGTTCCGGAGCTCCATGGTCTCGCTGATCCACTGCTCCTTGTCCTCTGGAAGAGCCTCCAGGTACAACTGCAGGCAAGGCGGCGCACAATTTACCGCAAAACAACCACAACAACCAAATCCCCTTTCAAACTTTACTCTCGGACGACTCTTTCCACCGAAGGAACATCCGCAGGCTGCCAGAACCGCGTCCGAAAGCTCCTTTAATCAAACGTGATCGGCCCGGGCTCGCTCCGTTTGGCTAGTTACCTTCCAGCACACGCTCCGAAAGCGGCTGCTCCGCAGCCTGCCGCTGACGCCGGCCTGCCGGCTCCTGGCCAGGTAATTACTGTTGAGGAACAAGTCGTCCCATTCTTTCCTGCGCGGGACGCAGAGGAGATTCATGAGCTTCTCAGCAGAAACTGGGAACGGTATTCCATCCGATGTGTCAACCAGACGTACGCCGGGAAGCTGGAGCGATGAGTTACTGCCAAGAGTTTACGGCACATCGTAAAAAAAAAAAAACTCCTCACCTGTAGGAGAGGAAGGTCGAGGGCCGGTGCGAGGAAGATCCTCCTGGTAAAAACAGAGAGACGACGCGAACAGGGAGAGAAACGGGAGCCAGGTTATTGCAACGCTTGTGAAAACAGAAATCCTGACGGAAAATGGCCCATTTATGGTTTTCAAATGGCCGGGAAATTTATTTCCCCTCCTTTGCGAGCCGTTTACCGGAGCAGGAAAGGGCCGGGAGCCGGGAGAGTGACAGCGCCGCCGTCCCTCCTCTTTTGTCTTTATTGGCGGTAATAAGTCTAATTTGGCCCTCAGGTGAAAACATGCACTCAAGTCAGAGAGCTGTCCATCAACATTAGGCACAGGAGTGGGATCGCTCCGCGGGGACGCTCGGCATGAATATTCAGCAGTTACACAACGTTTTCTTTTCTCGCACACGTAAACAGAAAAACAACCTCAACCTGGGGGCGTCGCCAAGAACGACTGACGCAGACCAGCAAGCTAAAAAAAAAAAAAAAAAAGTCTCTCTTTCTAGCTTTAACAAATGGGAAAAGGATGCAGAAAGCGAGAGGTCGTGTTCTGGGTAACGTACTGCTGTGGTTCTTGTTGAAATGATGCAGTGGGTCAGCTACCTCCTGCTGCTCGTCCCTCTGGAGCGGGTGGCACGTCTCGAAATTGGGGTGCTGCATGACGGCGGCCCAGCTGGACCTGGAGAGACAAGACGGAAGCCCGAATTAAATCACAGCGATAAGAACATAATCTAAAACTACGTCACATCACATCATTCACTGGAACACAGACAGCAACCCAAACCCGGTTAGCTTTAGCTTCTCTTTCACCTGGAAAAACGAATCCTCTAATGTTCCCCAAAGGGGAAACGGTGCCATTTACACGTGTCCAAACGGCTCACTCTCAGGACTTACTGTTAGTCTTGTGATTCCTCTCACCCAAGACCAATCACCCTATCTGTGAAAAGATAGGAGGAGAAGAAATGAATCGACTCCACCAGGAAGTTAAAATATCGTTTTCCTGAAGCGCCAGGAAGCAGCAGCCAGCAGGAAATGTGTTAGTCGGACAAATCACGTATCAAAACGACTTTATTTTTCGAGCAACATCTCACACAGCCCGGCTTGAAGCGTTTCTTTGTTTTTGGTAAAGCATCGTGTGACTATTTGTTACACGTTTGTGTGTTTTTTTTGCCATGAAACCTTAGTGGGAAATTATGAGGAGTTCTTGACCACCTTCTTAGATTTTATTGAAAGTATTAAAGACAACGATTTTAGCAGACAACCAGGAGCAGCAAACAAAAGATGAAAGAATGTTTGTCATCCCAAAAGGTCAAACCCATTAGTGAAAAATGTGTTCACTATAAATACCAAGGTCTAAAATACACACAAGGATCCTTGCCAGGTTAACCTTGAGCCGACGCTCTTCTTCCAAAACTACTCCTGGAAACTTTCACAATCTAGATTAACCGGTTTGTCATCCGGTTTGGGATTATTCCACGTTTCTGAATGTGGTTTATCCAAATGCACGCGCCTACAGAACAGCACGCTCCCAATGAGCATTGTGCTTTCCTTTGCTTTATTAATTGTGGAAATAGCAGCACAAAAAGGCATTTCTTAAACCTATTAGCCATGTAAATGGAACACCGCTCAATAAATCATTTCCACACTCCATCAAAGCAGAAATTATTTTATATGCATAATGTATGCGCCTGTTTTCTTGGCAAACATCTGTTCTCCTCGAAGACTAATGCTCTCTAAGTCTGAGGGATTTTCTCCCCTCTCTCATAAAGAGGATATTATCCCCCCGTGTAATAATCGGAACTAATTCACAACTGTACCGAAATAGGGAAGAATGATGCGAATAGATATCTCCAATAATAGCCGCCTTTCTCAGATGCACAAAATTGGCACGAAAGATTGATCAAACTCTCCTGAGATAATACAGACAGAAACATCTGTGAGTTTTTATCCATAGCATCACAATTCGAGTAAAATTTGCTTCGCATAGAGGGGCGGGAGATTATTAGAACCACTTTCCCCTCAGACTCGCTGGCACGTCTTGGCAGTACTTTTCAAAAAGGAATTTGAAACTTTTTAAGAGGCCTTCACAGGTTTCTGTGTGTGTGTGTGTGTGTGTGTGTGTGTGTGTGTGTGTGTGTGTGCAAGCCTTTTGTGACTGACTAAAAGACGATACACGTTAAAAATAAAATAAAGGCCTTTGCCAGGTTAGCACAATCTTGCCGGAAGCCATTCTTCCTCCGAGCACCTCCATTACTTCTTCACAGACTCGATCCCAACTTTACATTATAATCAAGGCAAATTAGCTTCTGCATAATTTAATCCGCAACACCTGGAGACGCCTCAATAATTCAAAACACGAAATCTTTCATGAAATAATCAAATCAATACATAATGGAACGCATAAATAAATCAAAAGACAAATAACACTGCATCCATCTGTTCGGGGGGGTGGGGGGGTGGAGGATCCGTTTCTGGGATTCGCAGCAACGGCCTCTGACGTTAAATCCAAACCGTAGCCTTAAATGACGTTAAGATTTCTCAACATTCCCTTTATCAAAGTTACCGACCTCACTGTTAGGAGAAACAATGCATGTTTCGGATCGTGTAAAGCACACCCAGCGAGTTGGACCACATTGTCCTGAACGTCCTCTTTCTGTAAGGCGGATCCATTTTTCCACCTTCCTTAAATGCACGTTGACACTTAATAAGGTGCTGCGACTTCCCTCTGCTCGTTTGTTCATTCTGGCCTCCGTCATTGGACGCAGGAGAATATGCAGGAGCAAGTTTTGTTTGTTCACATGTGCACTTTAATCAAAGGGAAACGGCAAAAGGTCACATGATCAGCAAGAGGCTAAGAACATGCAAGAATCTTTACCCTGGAAAAATACCAGAAAGGTTTCTTTGACTGATCCATCAAATACACGACAGTAGTTTAAACCTAATGAATATGTCTGCATGCAAAAACTACAGGGAAGTGCAGAGGAAAAAAAATGAAAATATACCCTCATTACCTCCACATTTGCTTTATTTATTTAAAATGAGCTTTTACACCTGTCAAAAACAATTTAACCATAAAATAACCATTAAAAGGAACGTGTTGTTGTTTGGGTTGCAGGAAGTGCAGCCCACAGGACAAAGTGTTAGCTAACCGTTGCACAAGAGGAACATAAAATCACGGAAGAAACCTTTGATCGATCGGGAACTAATTAATTCATTGGCAGAAACACTCCCACCAGAGTTACCCAATTCAGACGTGAAACAAATGTCAGCTGCTGCTGCCCCCACCAACAGTAAAATATAGTTAGATTACTTGTTTCCCCTCCACTCCCCTCTTAGTCAAAAAGCTTTTTCTCTCATCTGGGACGCAGACATTTGTTCCGACCTGGTTCTCTGATGCGTGGAGCGGTGCGTGAAGCCGCAGTGGAGGCAGGCAGTGCTACAGTGCTAGCTTCTTACCAAACAGAACGTTCTTACATTTGCTCGGCAGGGAGGCTAAAGGCCTACAAAAAACACGCTACAGAGCGAGCCTGTCACGAATGGAAACGGGCTTTCTTCAACCCACTGCTCCGATAAACTGAGGTACGGGGGGGGGGGGGGCAGTCGGTGTCCATCTTCACCCCCCCCCCCCCCCCCCAAGGGTGATGACAGCCAACCGGATTACCGACGCAGGCTGGGGGCCAAACGCCGAAGCACTAGCTTTTATACTACGTACGCTAACAGCGCTAATTGACGAACAATTGCTAAGCGAAACTAACTACAGATAGCAGCTAAGCTAAATGGACGCTAGCTTAGCAAGTTGGGACCGAACCCAACGCAGAGGCCCGTCGCGTCGTGTCGACCCTCAACCCGTATGACGCGCGCGCGCGCGCCCGCGGGAGGTGGCATCAGAACACGCTGCGGGACATATGAGGTACCTGTTCTGATCACGCAGGGCTCCTCATTCTGCTGTCCCGCACTGTGCGCCGATTTGTAAACAACAGCGGCGGGTCAGGCGGGATGTGCTGACGATCAGCTGACTGATCACGTGACCAGGCTGAGGCTGAGGCTGCGGCTCCGCCCCCTCCCCACGCTTGAACAGACACGCTTCTGTGTCGCGTGACCGGATCAGAACCGGAAGTGTGGGACACTTCGCAGATCCCAAACAATGATTATTATTAATTATTACAGTATATATTTTGTGTAATTAAGTGTACCTCAGTATAAATGAAGTTGTGCAGTTAACGAACTGTTTATTTGTCTTGTTCAGAAGTCTTTTATTTTATACAAACTCTTGAAAAGCCATGGAAAATAAGCATTCCACAAAGAATAGGGCTATTAATTGTTTTGCTTTTTTGTAATCTTGTGTCGTTTTAACAGGTCAAAAAAAATATACAAAGGCTGGTTTAAACAGTAGGACTCCCCCATCCCCAGTCCAGAACTGTGCTGCTGCAGGATGATTCCAAAAACGTCGTGCACAGAAAGAACGGACTGAGAATCCCCTTGAGCTGCTTTTACCCATGCAGGAATAAACTTGTTCCCAGTCACGGCTTTAGGAGCATCTGCGTTTTTTAGCAGATTTTTTCCACGTTTTTCTCCGATAAACTATAATTTCCTGCGGCGTTCGCGACTTTATTTTGCGCTATATTCGGCGTGGCAATACTGTGTAAAAAGTAGAACCGCATGCAGTGAATGATGACAGGCAGCTGTCAATCATAGTGAAAAGTCAGAGTATTTTTTAACATAAATTTGAGGTCACAGTAACAATGACCATCATCGCCATTACCATCATCATCATCATCACAAGAATGGCATTTCAAGAGCATTATTATGGATAATATCTCTGCTGATGAGGCTGTCACGGCCCATTGTTGGTCCCGTCCTAAAGTATCGCCATGGAAACAGATAATAGAAACAGCTTTCATTGAGTTATTCTATAATGCTATCCTGACTAAATGGTGCACCGTGAAAAGTCCCAAGGAGAGACAAATGACAGTCGGGGGGGGCAGAGAGGGAGGCGTAAACACAGATTGCATGGAGCAGCTGAGAGGAGCACAAGAAGAACAAGGAAGGGGTGGAAGACAGAAAAGACGAGCCGCAGCGAGGGACATGAAGAACGGAGACAAGGCCCGAGAGAGAGCCCTGCTCAGCAACACAGAAGTCTGTTGTGTTGTTGGCAACCAAGGACAGCAATTCACCAAAGCAGCGTCACAAAGGAGGAAATCACCAGCACTGACTCGACGACAACAGACAGCAGACTGATGAAATCTTTAATCAGTCAGTTAGCAAGGCGTCTCTTAAAATAGTGGCCTGTTAAAGGAGCTTCATCTCCAATTTGCTTCTCTGGTTTGCTATATATTTAAATCTAATCTCATATATCCCAATGAAATATTTCCAAAGTGCAAATGTGCATTTGCTAACATGAAGAAGAAGAAAATCATCCTGTTATTTGAGAGCAGGAATAGCGTTCGGCCTCCCTCCCCGGTTAGCTCAGCCTCCGTGTGTTAAGATGTTGTTGAGTTTTTAAACCTGCTTCTTCCTGGTTAAAAACAGCACTGAGGAAGAGTGTTTGTCCATCGATTTATTCAGCAGGGCTGAAATCGTCGATTCCGACTGCGATAAATGTCTCACAAATCCAGCTTTATACCATTTGTTTGAAAAGCGATGCTCATCATGAACACACAGCAACAGACGAACTCAAACGTGAGGATGTAAAACATGAAGGAAGCTTTTCAACTTCAATGCCGGATCCAGAGTAACAGATTGGCAGTCTCTGCAAGGCAATTCTGGCGTGAACATTTCTCCAACTTCAGATCAGTCCAGCAGCTACAATGATACATACCGTATATTTACACGGAAACAACGTGCTCTGGCATCGTCTGCACAGGAAGTCACAGTTATTTACTGCCTCTGGTAGGGGGGGGGGGGGGGGTCCTCAAATCTCCCTGCACCGTCTCTGGGCCGACATCAACAAGCTTCCAGGCTTAACCGTTATAAAGTAATTCACTTTTTTACTCTTTCTACACGTATCTATTTCAGACTCTGGCACCACAACATCGTGAGTCATTATTCATGTAGTATTTAGACGCAGCTCTCCTGCTCCTCCTTCATAGGGGGCGTGGTTTGAGTGCCCGCATCCAATTCTTTCAAAACAGTTACTTCATTCGGGTCTTTTCGTGCCCGCTTCCCCTCCTCCATTTCTTTTGTAGTTTTCGCACCACCTTCCTCCTCCTGCTCCTCGGCAGTTCTTTGTGCCTGGCACCGCCCCCCCTCTGTGCAGGCAGGCTCCTCGTCCTGGCCGTGTTTCGGGTTCTGGCTGTGGTACTGAAGATGGTCGTGGTCTTCCTGGCTGTTGAAGAATCTTCGGATGGCGTGCCTCGACAGGCCCAGCTGAGCTGACAGGGTGTGAACCGCCTCCTCGTCCGGGTTGAGGCCCACATCCTGAATGAAGCTCTGCAGGATTCCCAGAGCTTCGTGGGACACCCTAAACGCCTCGCCTTTGACCTCATCTCCACCGTGGACCTCATTACTCGCCCCTGAACAAACGCCAGCTCTTCCTCGATCCTCGTCCCTCACGCTCTGCCACTTCATGGGGAGCTTCTCCTCAACCCCGCCTTCCTTATTGTCGCCATCAGTCTCTGGGATCCCTTCTCCACCCACCTTTCCATCCCTTCCGAGCTCATCGCCTTCTGGACTCTCGTCCCGCAGCATAACAGCGCCGCCCCAGTCGCCTCCCGAGCTTCTCCGCCCCCCCTCAACCCAATCTCTGCTGTCCCCTTTCTCCTCGTTGCTGCTGCCCCTGTCTTGCAAATGTATTCTCATATGACCCCAAATGCCCCCGGCCTCTGACTCGGCTGGCGATGCGGCGCACGGTTGCCGTGGAGACAGGTGAGGCCATGCCTCGGGCTGCCGTGGCTGATGAGGCTGGTGATGGTGTTGCTGTGGCAGTGGGGAGTTTTGTTGGTACTGAGGAGGAAAAAAAGACATGAGAAGCTTGTGAATAAGTATAGAATCAAACATATTGAACTGACTGATGTTTATGAATATGATGCTTCGTTTGTAATTGATTCTCATGGGAGTTCTGCCCAACCTGAATGGACACACTCGTTCTTCCCGTGAATTGTGGTCTGCAGGGTTTCCACATTTGCAGCTGTGTGCACACGAAACCTTCATGTCTTGCCGTTAATGAGAACATAAACTGTTTTCACAAACACCAGATGCACTCCCATTTTTTAAAATGCGCTAACTGTGAGTCTGTGCTGTAATCAAGGCATCAATTCATGTATGAAGAGAAAAAACAACAGCTAATCAGCCACACGGATCACTGCTTAATGTGGTAATCATCTTTTTTAATTACATTTTTTGGCTTTTAGCTGCTTTTACTGTTCTTCTTTTCAACCGCGCATCCCTGAGATCTGGCGATATTCATTATGATGCTTTCAAATCGCTGCTAGAATTCATTTTATGGCATTTTTTTCCTCACTTTTCTTAAAACATATGTCCTAAAAAAAGTAATGTCTCAATCCCTGCTGACAATTACTTTAAAAGAAAAAGTTATGATTGGTTGTCTTTGAATAACTCCTGTTCATTCTGGTGTGGGCTCACCAGTGCACTGTCGCTGCTGAGCAGGCTAAGCCTGTCAATGCAGTGCTGCTGTGTGGTGGTGTTGCCGCTCTCCTGTTCGTAGATGGCGTCTCTTTCAGTCGGGGCCAGGCTGAGGAACCGGCGGATCATGCACAGGTTCTCCCAAAGAGTCCGATTCTCGGGGCTGGGGTCCTCTTTCCAGCGCAGGAGCTCACACAGCCAGCCCTGGAGCAAGAAAGGCAACCTCGGCATTTATACGCTACACATAAACATTTAGCGGGGTTTGTACCGCTCTATGTAACTGTGAGCACATAAAGGTGTGGACCATTGCATCTGAGGTGACCCTAAAGATGACCCTGAACGCCTCACAGCCAGAGAAAGCGAGAACGAAGTCTTAATCTGTGATTGACCTATTATTTAAAGCTGCTTATTCTCGTGCCATGGATATAACATGACCATTAGCCAGCCCATTTGGAGTCAATATTTCTGTTAATCAGTTCATTAATTAGTGAATATTTCTGCATCAACAAGCTCATTTACTTTATATGTTTATGTGCAGCTGGGCTTTGACCCAGTTCAGAATGTGACGCTTACGTTATTGACACCTGCCACACACAGAAACCTCAAAACACAACCTCACTGATGAAGGAAATACGTGGTAATAATGGAAAGTATTTTACTTTTCCCACTAATCTAGAAGGGATTTCATGTTGTTAAGCTTCTTGTTGTAAATATTCAAAAATGGTGAAATAATGCAGCAATTTTGACGATTCGCTACTGGCACAGCCAAAAGATGATATTTTCTTATTAGCTTATTTTTTTTGTCATCATGAGGGAAGACATTTGTGAGCAGTAAAGACGAGCAAGACTCACATTTTGTTAACTGGGGCATGATTACATTTACAAGCAGGCTGTGACACACACACACACACACACACACACACACACCTGGCTGTAGCCCAAGTTTACTACACAATGCTATCCAGATGCACAGCGATGATAGGATGATAGGAGAAGGGAGATTCAGCATGGCACTGTCTGCCAAAGCAGCAGATAACACAGAGATATAGGGAGAGAGAGAACAGGGGGAGAGAGAGAGAGAGAGAGAGAGAGAGAGAGAGAGAGAGAGAGAGAGAGAGAGAGAGAGAGGGAGAAAGAGAGAGAAACCAATGAAAAGATCGGAAAACAACCCCGGGGGATGTGGACCACCTGTCTGTACTGGCATGGCCGCTGAATGACCTCCAGATATTTTCACGATGAGAAGAAAGAAAGAAAGAAAGAAAGAAAGAAAGAAAGAAAGAAAGAAAGAAAGAAAGAAAGAAAGAGAAAGAAAGAAAGAAAGAAAGAGGCAGAGGATGAAATGAAAATCCCTCCATTCCATGAAGGGAAATTATCCTCAAAACAAAAGGCAATAACAAGCTTATGGAGCCGCCATAAAAATGAGAACAATAAACACTCAAATCTGTGTGTGTGTGTGTGTGTGTGCTTGTACGTGTTTGTGGGCGTCTGTGTGCACACTGTATGTATGTCTACGCGCACGAATAAGTGGCGTGTACGTGCGCACACGTTTTTGTATGGTGACTATTAAAGCGATAATTTAGGACACAATTGCAGCGTGATGCACTGATGAGAGTCCTCTGCAGAGTACAGCTGCTGCTTGATTACCCCCCCCCCCCCCCATACACACACACACACACACACACACACACACACCAGCTCTGGATGGATCCACCAGAGAAGCAGAATTTGAATCTTTCTGTGTTTAAAACTAAAAGTCGTTTTCAGATTTCTGTTCAGCTATACCTGACTCTTGGAGGCGGCCACCTTGGCAAACAGCGCCTGCGACACTTTGGCCCTCTTCATCTCGTGCTGAATCTCCTCGTAGATAGAGGCGCTGATGTTGAGAACGCAACTGTCTGTCCTCAGCCCTCTGTCTCCAGTAACCGGGGACAGTCTCGCCTGAATGGAAGAACAGTGGTGTTAAAATAGTCTGACCAGGCCTTCAGGAAGTGCACATTTGTGAGCGGTGCCTTGATCTCCGACGCTGGAGCGGCTGCAACAAAGAGGGCGTGATGGGAGTGCGCGTGAATTGATTCACAATAAAGCGTCTCGCTGGCAGGAGGAGCAGCTGGCAACCTTTCGATGGCAGACGGCCGCATGTGGCTGCATGTACCATCGTCAGGGCAACAAAGGGAACAGGAAGTTCACCGTAACAAACTGGGGGGGAGGGGACGGACGATAAAGATGAAAAACAAAATGTCATGAAGAAATGGCAAGAGGAAGCTGTTAGGATCTGTTTACTGACACCGCTCATAGTCACCTTTATTAGAGCTGCAGCAGAAATGAGAAAGAGAATTAAAGAAAAGAAAAGAAGCCCTGTGATATCTAATATTTCTTAAGTGTTCGTTGCTAGGTGATCCGGTCTCGTCTTTAAATCAGCGAACATAAAAGTCACATTTTGTGTGTGATGATGACAAATCACGCAAGGAATCTGCAGCATCAAACATCGACAGCAAGTGTATTCTCTAAGACACCTTTTTTAATTGATTTGATTTTAAATGCATTATTTTCAACAAATGTTTGGACTGTGCCTTTGTCTTTCAGGCTTTCTGCCGGCTGACCTGTGTGGGTCTCGGGGGGGTTTTATTGCAGCTGGGGGAGAATCCAGTCTGACTCCTGTCTTTCTCCTCCTGGTAAATGCGATCCCTCTCGGCCTCTGGCACCTGCAGGAAGCTGGACATGGCCCTCAGGTTGACCAGCAGGGACTGGGAGGCGTGCACGGGGTCCTCCTCCTTCCGCAGGATCTCTGAGAGCAAGCCCTGATCGAGGTGCACAGACACACACACACACACATCAATACTTATTGATTAGCATGAGCAAGACCGCACAATAATATATGCATGAAATGCTGCATCCATTCAGACATATTGGATTTGTTACCCTCAAAATACTGTTGCTATGGTAACCATATTATGAGGGTTCTGATTAAAATTATGCTGGTCATAATTTGTCAAAATGAAGCATTTTTAAACATAGGGGCACACACTTACTTGTTTTTTTTGTATATGCAAAGAGGAATAGAACTCATATCTGCATGAACCATTGAAATAAGGAAGCAAATATACACATTTTGGACTTTGTGAGTTCAGTTTGACGACAGATACAGAGACCTCATCTATTATTGTAATGTGAAGAGCAAAAATAAGAAGTCTCTCACATGCATGCAAAGGAATTTGCAGAAACTTCTCTAAACCAAATCTGGAGCCCATTAAATGAGTCGCCGTGTGAAGTTCCTGTGGTTTAGTATATTTCATAACCATATAAGATACAAAGCTGCCAGTCTGTGCTAAGCGCATCATTCGCCTGTAGAGCTAACATTATCCTGCACGTGCATGCAACCTTTTAAAAATCAAATGCAGATTGTTGATCTTCCCCTTTTACTCTGGCATGGACGTGGAAGAAGGAGAAACAGCCTCTTTATTCAAATCGTGGATCATCTTTGGATCCGCCCGATGGAAACCCCCGACTTCAGAATTGATGATGAAGGCGTGAATAAAACGCTCCCCTTTGCGTCTATATGGCAGCTTGGCATCACGCCCAACTTGTATGGCTGGCACTGAAGCACCTTGGACTTGGCAACGGGAGGGGGGGAATCATGGGGGTGGATAATAACTCGCTCTGCTTATTGTGATGGAAATGATAATGACGGTAATAATCATAATAACAATGGGTGCAGCCTGTCCCCTGAGCCCTGTTTCTGGGTGGGTGTGGCAGAGAATGCGAGATGATGGATGCAGATAACGTCGCATCTCAGTCTTACAGGCGATGGCGGAGGGAGATACGGACACAAGATGAGGGAGGAGGCAGTGGAAGGAGAAAGGGAAAGACTGCCAAAGAGATGGATTCACAATTAGAGGTAGAGATTCAATTAATAGACGGGGCTTCCAGAATGAGGTGAGATGGAGGGGAAATTATATAGAGGAAGAGGTGGAGGCGGGGGGGGGGCAGCATTTCTCCAAGGGTTTGTATTTAGTTGGCCCAGCAGCTGCTTTAATGCTGGCACCAGCTTTGTGCTGCAGAGAGTTGGCACAAACACACACATGCTAAAGGTGGGAGGAGGGGGGGGGGGGCACTGCGGCAAAGGCCACGCCAATGTGCCAAGAACACGCTTACCTGCGACAGCAACACATCCAAACATCTGTGTTCCGTACCTGCGTCCGGTTGAAGGCCACCCGGGCGAACACGGCTTGGGAGATCCCCGCTCTCTTCAGCTCCTCCCTCACGCAGTGGTAAATGTCATTTGACACATCTGCCGAGCCGGCTGAAATGTGGCTTTGGGGCCCGACTGCAGGGCCTCCCCCTGGGCCACATTGCGCCTGCTGCTGGGTTTGGGAGTCAGCGGGTTGGGAGAAGACCAGGGCGGGAGCTCTTCCTACGGGCGGGTGGTTGAGATACTGCTGTGGAGATGGCGAGAGACCCTGGCCAGCCAGCAATCGGCTCACAGCGTACTGCTGGTTGAAAAACTGGGCCATCACAAGCTGCTGGTTGACTATTTGGGAGCTGAGAGGCTGGGTTACCAACCTGTGAGTGTGCAGGCTGAGTGGGGGGTGGGCACATATGTTGGCTACCTCGCCATGAGAGAAAAGAAGGTTGGCGCTCTGATCAGTTGGGCTACTTGTGACTGACTGCTGGGTGAAGGTGATCTGAGTGGGTTGGTCCAGGAAGCTGTCGGTCTCTGGGGCAGGAAAAGGAAATCCATTCAACACTGATGTTCCATCCATGCTGGGGGGGGGGGGTAATTCTAAAAGACATTGCTGCTCTTTTTTTGGGGTCAAGTTCCAGCTTCTTCCATTTTTATCCTTCGTATGTCCGTTATCTCGAACATCTCTTACATATAAAACGTACATTTTTTAATCTCAGGATGAACTTTCCCCTGACAAACATAATATCAGGTAGCTCGAGCCGGACATTTTGCATTAGATGCTTTCAGTCTGCCGATTACAAAAAAAAATACAGAAATATTTGTGTATTCTTAGGCATGTTTATTCAGCATTTGCATGAGTTTCTATAGCGAGTATGATTTTTGTACAAAGAGTACAAGCTTTGAAATGCTCACCCTTGAAGCATTTGGTCTTCTTGAAGCTCTTGTACCACCGACCAAACTCGTGACACTTGGCAGCTGAGACATTTGCATAGTAAGTGCTATTTACAATGGATGATATCATGCTCTGAAACAGAGGGGGGAAAGACAATAGGAATTCATTACGTTTCCAAAGACTCCTGCCATGGGCGGCCTGGCCTGGGTGTCTCAGCTGTTCACACGCCTGATATTAATGAACTCAGATCTGCGTTATTAAAAACACCCCCCAGGTAAATAGGATAATAAAGACTGATGAAGTGTATCTGTGTTTGAGCTCCTTGTGTGCATCTATGTGTGTATATACAGTACCGGTATATATATATATGTGTATATATATATGTGTGTGTGTACGTGTGCAATCAACAAAACATAAGCGGTCATTAGAGACTATGACTTTCACACACACACACACACACACACACACACACACACAGTTTTTCCCCAAAGACCATCATCTTCTGCAATCTTTCCATCTGATTACACCTTTCATCTTCTTATATTTATTTTAATCTTCTTCTCGCAAACAAGAGAAAGGGGGGGGGGGGGGGGTGATAAAGGGATTGATAGGAGAGAGAGGGAGTGAAAGAGAGACAGTGATGGGGAGGGAAGATATGTGAGGGGGGGAGGCTCGTATCAGACCTGCAGAGAAGGAGGGAATCCGGAGAAGACGGAGAGAGAGAGCGATAGCGAGCGAATTCCTTTTTGTTTTTTATATCAGACTGTCGATGTCCTTTGCTCCCCTCAGGCCACAAAATAACAGAGAGGGGACCTTGATCCATTACGAGTATTCATGAAGAGGCCCGTCTACCCCAGAACAGTCCGTCATTAAGGTGGACTCATTTCGGCAGTTGTGTCGGCATCGATTAAATTATCACACCAGAAAAACAGATGGGATTGTGTTAAAGGCAGATTTGGATGTTCTTGCTGACTCAGGAGAGACTGCAGAAAGAAGAAAATGTCAGATTGACAGAGATGGACCGAAGTATTTTGATATGATGGACAGACAGACAGACAGACAGACAGCGTGGCAGGCAGACAGGCTGGCAATGGCAAGAACTGAGATAGACAGACAGCCCAGACGGAAATGCTTCTTAGTAGATACCATCTCTCTTTATCTGTCTCTGCAAAAACAGCTTATCTACTCTGCAGCCGTCACTTCCTGTCTCACGACTGGACCGGCACACATCCATTAAAGGACAAGCAGGCAGAGACGCACACACACACACACACACACAGAGCATGCAACTTTAAGCTCAACGTGTAGCTGCAAGGTCCTCTCTGTCCCGCCCTGTGTGTGTGTGTGTGTGTGTGTGTGTGTGTGTGTGTGTGTTTGTACTTGGGACAGTGGACACTCCTTAGCCAGGGTGCTCTGGTTCATGTCCCTGAGGAGCTCCTTCAGAGCGTTTCTCACTGTGGAGTGACTCCACTGCTCGGCTGGCAGATCCTCCAGATTTGGACAGCTAGAAAAAAAGAAGTCAGTTCAAAGCCCTTAAACGCAGCACTTTGATGCGTTTAAGTTCAAAGGGAGAGTCTCTCTTCACAAAGCGCCTGTCAGGAACGCCCAGCGGTGAACGAAGGTGAACAACCTACCGATTTATATACAGATTTTTTTTTTTGTCATGTCACAGCAGGACAGTCACAGGAGTAAATCGTTAAATGAATGCCGTGTGGCTTCCTCTGTGATATGTCAAAGCCTCCGCTGTGGAGGAGGCTCAGATTAGCATCACTATTTTTATTTTTTTAATCTTCCGGTGATAAATATGCTGCATTGTCCCACGAAGGATCCGACCCAGGATCCATAACCGTGAGTGTCACGGGGGGAATAATACATAACAAAAAAACAACCATCAAAAAAAAAAGGGAAGCGTTGCTAATAATAAAAAAAAAACATGCAGGAAATAACTTTTTTATGTCCGTCACTATTAAAATGCTCGTTAACGGTCACTGCCAACAACCAAATGAAAACATTCGTTCAACTTGATCTGCATGACATTAAAACAGATAAGAATTTCAGGCCTCTCTGTGGGTCTGATCGGGTCGGACGCTCCTCGGTTGTGTGACGTACTTCAAACAAACTATAGGGATGGATGGGAAGCAAATCGATGGGTTTAGGACCATCAGCTCCCCGTACCTGTGCAGCTGTATCTTCAGGGTGATAACATGGTGAACATCCTGCAGCATATCGGCCACTGTGGCATCGGCAGCGTCGGTCACAGAGGACAGAGGAAGCGGGTTCCACTTGCCGACCTGGATCAAACCTGAGCAACAAACACACACACACACACACACACACACACAGAAGTGAAACCTGTGAGACAACAATGGGCTTGTTTCCCCTTCATGCTATAGCGTGCGCTGTGTGTACCTTTGGCCTGTGCAGCAGAGCTGTGCGAGTAGCCTAGCGTTAGCAGGGCCATCTCGATCAGCTGGTTAAACAGCAGGTCCCGCTTCACCAACACGAACTCTGCATGCTCTTCCTTCCTTTCCCTCTCCAGGGGGCTTTCCTTGTGCTCCACCACGCAGAACACCGGCAGCAGGCTCCCTTGAGGTGTTGGACATAAATTATGGGAACTTTGTATCCTAAACTCAACTGTGTGTCTATTTTCTGAGCCACGTATCGGCTCTTGTGTACCTTTGCTGTGCCAGCTCTTGCTCTGTGGCCTCGCTGTGTTGGGTTTCTGGGCCGGGCAGGGGTTTTTGGCCAAAGGGCTCCCCTGCCTGCTCCTCTCCTGGGTCGAGGGTCCCGCTCCGTTTTGTTCCATTCGAGCCAGTTTGGCAGGAGGGGGCCGGGGGTCTCCAATGGAATCGCGGCCCTCGGGTTTTTTGGCTCCGTTACACAGGACATCCATCTGTGGCCTCGCACTAATGCAGCGACGCAGACAGATAAATCCAAACAGTCAGTATTGGGATGTATATATATACACCGGTATATATATATATATATATAAAGTAACAACAAACATTGCAAACTATAATTTAATCTCAAATTGTGCCAATAGAATGACGTTATTTACATTTCTGTATCTGTATAAATGTAAATTACACACACGCGCGCGCAGACACACGCGCACACACGATCGTCATCATCATCGCCAGTATTAGTGGATGACCTTCACCCAGATGGAGCGACTGGGATGAATCTCTAAATCCAGTAAAAGTCCAGTGAACGCTGCAGCGCACCATAAACCCGCTGCCAGGCGCGACAGTGTTCCCACTTCATCCGGTTTAATGCGCGCTCATCGATCGTGCGCGCTAATCGATCGTCCCACGTCTGATTCAGACCAAGTTTTATTCTGAAACCAACCTGTTCCAGTCGACCTGCCATCATACCTCAGCAGCCCATTCCTGTTGACGTCGGCTGTGCCCAGATGTTCTCCTCGCTTCCATTGATCTCCGGAGCAAAGACGCTGCTTTTTGGCTCTCGGCGCGCGTCCCTTTCGCTCCGACCTATATTTAAAATAGCCTCGGCGCAAGTTCGCAACGGAATCCCGCCCCGGAAGACGCGGGGACCGACACGGTCCTGATCAGTGTCCAGAGAGGAGAATCCACGCAGAGCAGCGCGTCCCCTGTCTCTCCGTCTGCGTCCTGCGGTTCAGCGCTGACTCTGGGACTCCGGGTTGCGCTTCAAAGCCCAACGCGCACGCGACGGCAGCGAGAGAGGAGGAGAGAGGGGGAGGCGCACCCCCCCCCCCCCCATAGACTCATAAATACGCTGCACAGACGCATTAGCATATGGTGTAATAATGAATTCACTAGCGCGCTGCGTAAATGTATTAAATGTGACAATTGCACATAAATCTATTTATTATTTTCTGCTGCATGCGGTGCGGTGCGGTGCACGCACTTATTATTGTAATTCGGGTATTGGAGCTCTCCATGGTAACGGAGTGGAGGAGACTGAAGTGACTGATGTTTACTTTTGAACAATCGGAAAGGATTACTTTTATACTATACTATGCTGTACTACAATATCCTCTACTATACTATATTGTATACTATACTTTACTGTACTATACTGTACTTTACAATACTGCGCCATACTATACTGTACTGTATGCGTACAATACATCAAGTGTGACGTGGTCTATTATGATATGATGCGATACACTTTATTCATCCATACAGAATTCTATTCTATTCTAATCTAATCAAATTTAATCTAGTCTAGTCTATGAGAGGGCTCTATAGGACTAGGTAACGAGTAGTATTGATTACTAGTATACTAACTACATTATGGTAGAATTACACAGAAAGGCAGTTCTTCACATAAAAGTACATACAAAAAGGTCAATAGATTTTCAAAACGTATTATTCACACTTATTTATCTCAAACATTGATAACTGAATCACATTGACTGATAAAAGCAAAGTAGAATAAACAAACGCTCCCCGATCCTTTAATCCCATTGGTAGGTGCGTAATCAATGAACGATCCTTTTGTTCTGTCGGGATGCAATGATGTTGTGGAATTCCATCTAATATGGAAATTCCCTACATCGCCATACCTCGAAGCGTTGAACCAGCCGACGTGTCTGCTTCAGAAAGGCTTGTCTTCGGTCCAGCCTGCAGAATCCCAAAGTTGCATGAACTCATCCAAGTAGCAGACCCCCCACCCCCCCTGCCATGCAGTCCTCTGAAAACAAGACTCACTTCACCTCTGCAGCTTGGATCTCTAAATTCTACCTGCAGTAGCTGTGAAGTTACGGGTTGCAGGTGTGTCTTTGTGTGTGTGTGTGTGTGTGTGTGTGTGTGCGTGTGTGTGTGTGTGTGTGTGTGGCGAGGAAGAATCAGAGCTTCTTCATCCTGGCAGATAAGACTAAGAGACTTGCCCCCTGAAATGTTCCAGTGGTGTGGCTGCAGTTCTGTCTTTTCCGTGCCACATTATATGGACGGTTGTTGTGCAGTGAGAGTGCATGTTTGGTGGAGAGAGAGAGAGAGAGAGCATGCTCTACTACTTTTCACTAATTAAACAAAGTGAATTAGCTATCTCCCCAGCCAGAACGAGTCACGGCTGGTTACACACCACTCATCGTGACTAATTCAGAGAGAGAGATGTCAGTCAGCCAGGTGGAAATGTGTGTGTGTGTGTGTGTGTGTGTCTCAGTCCAGTAGCACCTCTGGGTACGCTGCTGTGCAGGTGAGTGTGTGTTTTAGAGACATTTAGCACTACTTTGTGTGTGTGTTTGTGCCTTTAAGTGTTGGTGCGTTCACATTTCTCTCTGACACCCTCCCGCTCCACTTATTTTATCACTTGGCTTAATACGTCGTCAATGAGGCTGGCAATGCTAAACGATCATTAAGACCATTACACGCTCACAGGGCATGCTACCAGTGCAGCACACAGCCCCCCCCCCCCCCCCCCAATCGCTGCCTCATCTCAAGGGAGACCCTTCCCCTCGCTCAGTCGTGTATCTCTCCAAATTGGGTTAGATTTTCCTTCCTCCTCATTCGCCATGGCTGTGATGTGGATATTATAAACTCATCACGTGGCTAGCGGGGGCCTGCTGCTGTTAGATGGGTGGAAGCATCATGTTTTGGCGCGTTAAAGGGGAAACGGATTAGCAACTCTCAGTGCTGCACAGCTCTGTTTCAACACACTTGTGTTCTGAGGTGTGTTTGCACATGCACTTGTGCATGAGAGTGTTTGTGCAGCTCATTCATTGACTTTCTGTGGTGGAACGTAAGAAAGTAAAGTCGCTTCTCTCACACGGCTTCTATACTGAAACTTGAGGGCAGATGTTGCTCCTCAGATTTCCATTAATTTACCAGGACAAGAATCAAACATCCATTTGGAGAAAGATGCCCTGGGTTAAGGTGGATTTGATATGCAAAATAAAAAATCCCAGAAAGGCTTTATCAAAAAGATTTCAGATTAGATTAGGTTAGAATTAGAGGTTCCCTTTGCATGTCCTGTTTTGATAAATTCTTTGGCTTCTTTTTGAGATAAAGATGTAAAGAGATAAAGATGTAAAGACTGAACAAAGGAGGGTGGAGGTGCTGCGTTAAATGGGCCTCAGATGTCCTGTGGTGTTTCCATATTGCTTGTATAAAGAAGGCTTATGCAGTATGATTGTAGCTATTGTGTGGTTATTTTTTGTGTACTTACATATACAATATTATAGGCTATTAGTTTTGTGAAAGTCTGTGTGTAAAATTAATTTATAATCCTATCTTTAAACAGCCATGCCCACTTTGCAGATAGCACCCTGGGGCATCGTAAAAAAAATACTGAGTTAAATTGTCGGTACGGTGTTGCCTTTATAATGCAGCAAGGGAGCCTTAAAGCGTGGAGGTGCGACTATATGCTACACAGACGCGAAGCTGAATTAGATTAGAGCTCAACCAAGACTTTAGATTGAAACCGAAGATCACAGAGAGACAGAGGAGCGCAAGCTGGAACAACGGAGCAGCTCATCACTCAGCTAAAACCAAATTCATGTGGACTGCAAGTAAAAAAAAATATATATATATTGCAGTTCTTGTAATGTGCAAAAGTGACGTAACAGATGAAAACGTTGCTTCTGAGTTTCATGCATTTTTATTCCATATTTGAATACAAAATGTTTCTGTACAAAAAAAGAAAGCTCTCCGGCGGCTCCTAATGGAGAGAAACGGAATCGAACCCAAAGACCGCTGAGAACGAGTTTCAAAATAAAGTGCAAACCAAAACAAATTTCACAGCAAATGTCTATTTTCTATACAAATTTCTACAAAAGTATTAAATTTAGACCATCTACTGCATTTCATCGAATCATGTCATAATTAATTACATTTAATTAAATAAAGGCTTCAATCAAAATGTGCTCATGTAATGATAGTAGGGTTTACCACCTGAAGGGAATGGTCTGTGCCCAGCCTTCCAGCGCTGGGTAAACACTCTAACTGTAAATGTGTGGGAATCGTTTTAATTTCCGGCTAAGACAGGTAGACGACTGCCTCTCTGGGTCCAAACAGATGCCTTGTAGCTTCCATGGGATTCATTTTGCTCCTCAATCCGGTTTGTAATCTGAGTTTTATACACGTTCTCTGCATTTTTTCGGGGGGCAGAGACGGAATGACGGGTTAAATTAAAGGGGAAGCTGTGACTAAAGGGTGCAGGCTTGATGGAGCGTCTGTTGAGGTAACACTGTAAGCCACCAATAACTCACTTTAACTCAACTGTCACTTCCCCACAAACTTAGCTGTGGCGCACGAGCACGCACACACCAAATGTGTTTGGAGCAGTGATTAGGCTTAAATGATGCATTAAATGCTTAATTACTCAGCCGAAGCGTCGGCTGTCTGTTTTAATTTCATTAGCTGGCACTTTTATGGAAGTATATCACACTTCCTCACCTCAGGGACTTAGGAGTCTGTACACTCTTCATGCATAGTATGTGTTCATGACAGAGTGTATGGGCTTCTTTAATGCCGCTGAGGGTTCCCGTTAATCAGGCCCAGAGCGCCTGATGGCCTCGCTTTGTCGAAACTGCTTCATTTTTGTGGCGGATCTGGTCAGGAGCAAGGTCTTGACTTTTGGAGTTCGGTCCTGTGGAGCTGACGGTAATTGGATTTGGCCTAGATAGTTGGCTCTATGAGTTTTCCCTGCGTGTGTGTGTGTGTGTGTGTGCATGTGTTTGTGTGAATGGCAGGCTTGTTGTTATTTGCTGGAGGTGTCTTGCTCTCGTAACATACGAGGCTTGTAATTGAAATCTTTGGGTGTAGTCCCATTTGTGGATTTTAGGGAAGAGTGCCGCCAAGTGGGATTTTATGATTACTTGGGGCAGAATGTTGAAGTTGTGGTTTTAAAATAATTTGGATCATTATGTTGGAAGTCGCTCATCATTTCAGTTATAGACAAGGACAATCTGAGGTATCGTATGGGGATCTCCCTAACCTCCAGGCTCCTCTGGGGATGTCATGTATTTTCCAGTGCATTCCGCCAGTTTGTTTTTCCATCTGCCTGTTAGTTTACATAAAAACTGCATGACTGATTTTCATAAAGCTTGAACACATGGCAAGATTGGATTCAGCCAGGGGGAAAACATATGATAATTAAAAAGTAAAGTATCATTACTATTATTTTTTATTTTATATGCACTGAGTGAATAATTTTACTGACTGTTTATTACTGTTATTCTGCGTAAATATCTGCAGTGCCTTTTTTATCTTCCCGTCATTGAGAGGAGATGCGCTAAATTTAATTAGACAAATTTGCAATGACAATAGAGGTTTCTATTCTATTCTATTCTATGAAAACTCCATCAAATTTTAAAAAAATCATTGGAAGGTTCCCTCTTGCATTGGATGATGTGTGTACAGAATAACACGACAGCCAGGAAATATTATTCCCAATCAAAACTCCAGAATTATAGATAAATTAGAAACGTATACAATTTAACAGCCTAATTTGTCTTGTGACTAATTTCCAGTAGATTCCAGGGAGGTATAGTTTATGCACCATCCCGCACTGGAGAGGATGGTGTGGATGTTGTTTCAGTTTCAGGAGAATGACACACGGGGGGGCCATGGTGCAGCTGAACCGCCAGTCTGTCAGCGTCTCAACTCACCGCTAGACGGCGCTAAAACGCGTAGCGGTCGCTCTTTGTTTATGTGGCCAGCTGAGAGAGAGCGAGAGCGAGAGAGAGCAGTGTAACATGAGAACAAAGTCATTTATTTTTCAGTTGTATTCACTGTAGATATTAAACTCAAATCTTTTCACATCTTATTTAATGTATGGTGATTTATTGCTTTCAGTATTTACTTATTTGTGACGATATATCCTGTCATTCGTTACTATTTATCTTTTTTTTCTAATAAATTAATTATCTTATGATCAAGGTCATGACATAATTGTTGACGTTATTCTTGTTTCTCCTATATTTTGATTGTTCTATTTTTTTTTTTTTAACTAATCCATTTGATTTGTGATAAGCATGCAAGAGGCAGGCCTATAAAACAAGGTTTTGATATATCGATTGATTGATTGATTGATTGATTGATTCCGTTTATAAGAAGCTACTGAAATACTAGAAAATGTGTGTACAAGGTGTGAATACATGAAACCCTTTATGGGAGGATGAGAGCAGAATAACAGACAAAAAAAAGTGCCGTGAGATGAAAAAGGTAAATAAATGCAGTAATCCGATTATGAGGTACACAGAAAAGTTGTTTTTGCCGCTTGTGATGTCACTGAGAAGCTCGTGCATTCGTTCCCAGTATCGTTGGGGGGGGGGGGGGGGGGTTGATGCCCCCCCCCCCCCCTCCAGCATTGCGCGCTGTGGAGAGACGCGCATTGAATCCAGCGGCACAATAAAGGCGTCGCTGACAGGGACTCTCGCTCTCTCACGGGCGTCCCCGCCGGTTACCTGAACTGCACCTGTAGACTCTCCTTCTCTCCTGTCATCCACGCACGCAACACAGGCTCCATGCAGGCGCGCGAGGGAGCGCGCGTCACGTGCACTCTCCACCGACGAAGGATCGCATTGTGCTGAGTGCGCCGGACAGCTCCCTCGTCCGTAAATAGAAGCGGCTCGTACACCTTTTGGACGCGTCGCGCCTCCAGTTCAGTAACTTTGATGGGGACTTCGATATCAGGAGGGGAAAATGCCTGTGATGAAAGGATTACTAGCGCCACAGAACACGTTTCTGGACACGATAGCAACACGGTTTGATGGCACGCGTAAGTTTGCTTTTAATGACCTCATCATGTCCCTTTGTCTGCATATCTCAGAAAAGTTCTGTCGTCCTCTGGAACGGGGGGGGGGGGGGGGGGGGGGAAGAGAGGATTAGATTTTAAGGCGGATCCAGACCGATACATGGATCCAGGGAATAATTTTTTGCAAGCTTTTTCCCCTCCGGACGTGTAGGGAAATGATTTCTCCAGTTCATGGCTGAAGTTTTTGTTGTCTATTCTGATGTAAAGATCATTGAGTAGATTAAAACCATTTTAAATCGGAGAATAGTCGCTTCCAAATTCTAAACGTGCACATTAAGACCATAACATGGGCTGGGATGGACTTCCACAAGGTCTCTCCCAAATCGTTTAACATCTCGGGGGCCAAGCGCAAAGAGCGCGCCGGCTGAGGCTTGTCGCTGTCCGCGGTGCTGAAAGCTCACCGCAGCCCCACGGACACAGACCGGGAACGAACCGGGAACTTTCCCCGCGTCGTGTCTCTTCTGAGGTTAATCTTTATTATATCTGCGCTTTAAAATCCCTCATCAGTTTGAGACAAGCGTTACCAAAATGAACTGGCCATTGGTATAAAGCATGTCATAGTCAAAAACAGGAAAATCAATAATCCCATTTGAGAAGCTGAGACGTTTTTGTTTTTGTTAGTTACAATCAATGTTCATCCGGTCGCTCGGCTTCTCGGCGATTCAACGACTCCTTGCAGCTGTGACTGTAGCAGAGCGCTTCTGACTGGAGGTAGACTCATTTCATTACATGCTGATTTGTTTGCAAACCCATTTGTGTCACTCTTGACATTTCAATATGTGTCAGAACGAGCCTTGAACGCACCATCTGTGCCACATGTCCACCCTCACTCAGCTTTAATACTTACCTCTTCATTCCAGATGAATGAAATTCCAACCCCAAACTCACCACACCTGATAAGAATCACACCCGGCGGGCCAATCTGTATATATATATATATATTCAGCTTCCAGGGCAAGAGCCGATGGCTGAAGCAAGTAGCTTTGTCTTTGAGGAGCAAGGCAGAGGCAATGAACAAAGGATTCGAGCTTCAAGATGAGGTTGACTGGAGGCAGCGGCGCTTGAAGGGACAAACCGGGTCTGATTCAATGCTATGTCAGACCCTCGATGTCAGCTGGGGGGGAGGGGGGGGGGGGGGGGCAGGTCAGCCCTCCAACAATGCTTAATGACGCCTGGCATGTCTTTAGGATGTTCGGATTTGGTTCTCAAGGGAAAGTTAAAGGACACTAAATACTCACCAGATTCCGGGGGAAAGCGGAGGATGTGTTTGGCTGTAGCAGCAAGTCATCGCACGTTCACGCAAAAATAGGAGTCGGTGATTGGCTGTTGTTTTTCTCAAGCTATTGGCGCACAAATACATCCAGCTGAGTCACCAGTGGGATGTGTGCCATCCTATTTGTTTGCACTGTACTTCAAATAACAGAATATGCTCCATTGCGACAGCTGCAATATGACACCTTCTGTCGTCTGTACAGCAGAGCGCCATCCGTGCAGGTGACCAGTCTTATACGGCACGGCCATCAGCGCAGACGCTTCCTTCCTCGCCTGCCGTGCAGCGATAAGATATTCACTTTTAGTGCCGCAATTAAACTGCAAGAAAGTTTTGAAATAAAGGCTGAAAAAATTGATCTTGCTGTTATAATTCGGTACACTGGAATAAAGAAATTTAATTTAGAGTTAGCAACTTACCTTCCCGGGAGCACGGTGGCGCAGTGGGCGACACTGTTGCATCACAGCAAGGAGGTCACGGGTTCGAATACAGCTTCTCCCCGTGTCTGTGTGGGTTCTCTCCGGGTTCTCCGGCTTTCTCCCACAGCCAAAAAAAAACAAACATGCAAATTAGGTGAACTGGTTACCCTAAATCGCCCTATAGGTGTGTGTGTGTAAATATTTGTCTGTCAGTGTGTAGCCCTGTGAGGACCTGGTTAGGATGCGTCCATGTTTCCACATAGCAGACAGTATTTTAATAAATCGATGTGGTCTCTTTACCAGATTTTTGTTTTTGTTTTCTCATCAAATGATGGCCGTCATTGGCTGGGATAGAGACCGTGGTGACCTGCCCTGCTAAATTTAGCAGAAGCTTTGATGGTGCAGTTGCAGCAGAGGGATGTGAACCCCACACCTAACTCCCAGATCCCTAGTTTTTTTTTTTAGCTCTCAATGCAGAGCATCAGTTTCTCCACAAAGCAGGTAATTACTGTCATGATCTCTGATGCCAGGACTTAGAATAGCTGCGTGTGTTAGGTCGGTATGAAAAGTATTTTGTGAATGAATGAGAGAGAGAGAAAAAGAGAGAGAGAGAGAGAGATGACGTGTGCATATTAAAAACAGATCAGGAAACAATAGAGGAAATAGGAGAGCAAGGAGAAAAGGTGTGCAGCATCATTGTGTGTGTGTGTGTGTGTGTGTGTGTGTGTTAGAGCACATGGGAGGACTGACTTTCTTAGTTTAAATTAAGATATTAGAAAGTGGCTGTGGAATCCCAGGCCACACATTCCGCCTCCTGCCAAGTGACTGTTTGAAAAGCGCATCAGAGTGAATCCTCCTCGCCGCTTCCCCGATGGCTCAAGTCTCACCGACAGCCATGATAAAAATGCAGGTAGACCACAGGAGCTAATGACTGAGCATGAAAGAGTGCAGGCCACACGCTAATGAACGTGTGTTTCATTAAGCAGACGACAACAACCTGGATTAGTTCTCACGATTAGACGGGATTTCATACACGCTGTACATATCAGCTATTATTTCATTTCCCCTAAACAGACGCGACGGTTGAATCTGCTCTGATGTTGTCCTCGGTGAGAGAGTGCCTGTGAAGGAAGTAACGAGTGCAGTTATACGAGGCTGTGAACAAGTCATCGATCATCATTGACTGTAGCGCTGCAGGGTCCGGAGGGGCTCTCACTTACTGCCAGCAGATTGGCACTGCTGTTCCACCGTTTCCTCTGAAGCCCACTTAATATCGAGGCTGCTTTATTTTCGGCTGGATTTAAACAGAAGGGCTGGAGCCGTGTTGTGTCCTGGTGGGTTGTGTGACGAAGGCGTCTTTTTCATTACACCTTACAGCTTGGCGACACGCCGTCGACTCACAGAGAGAGTCGGTGTATCTACTCGAGAACTTTACACCGGCTTCTTTTAGTTTTTTCTGATGCTTTTACTTTTATTTAATAACTTAAATTACTGGTTACTTTGTAGATTCACACTATGAATGCAAAACACATTTTGCAACACACAAATTTGTGCTTTTTTTTAAAATGAATAGCAACCCAGCGGTATCTATTAGCTCTAACGACGCTCTGACCTTCAGTTAAGAACTCACTTCCAGCATCAGCAGGACCGACTCGGCAGGCAAACAGCCTCTCCGCTGTGAGGTCACCAGGCTGTGCACTTGAAGGAGGAGAATATCTTGGTAGTTCCATTAAACTTTTAAAAGAAGCCTCTTTTAAAAGATACCGGGAGTCCCGAGAGAATTCGATTTTGCGAGGAACAGGGTTACGATAGGACAGAAGATTTGAGGAGAAGTGACGTATAGACATTGGAGACGGTTTCACACAAAAGCTCTACATGCACATTAATCAGTCCTCCTGACTCCAAGAACAACATAGCGTGGCAAATGTAATCAGTTACTATGCCTGATGCCTGCAGGTTGCTCTAATCCTCTGCTCTGAGATTAGGGAGCGCCTGCGCCTCGTGTGATAACCCCAATTTTGAAAACCTTTTAAGTTCATATTGGTCTATGAGCTAGCAGCTAACTGCTCCTTGCTGCATTCGAACAAACAAGCGTTGCAACAACATTACAGGTTATAAAACTGACGTACCTTCGTTGCATCCTGCCACCTTTCCCCTCGGTTTATGCTGATATTAATTCTGCACTATGGCTGTGGGAGTCTGCGCGTCATGTGCGCGCACGCTGCCTTTGACGTGCACATGTGACCTAAAACACAAAACACTTATTGATGTATAAATGACCTATATTTTGTTGATCGGACCCGAGAAGGCGGCGTTAATCTCAGACCTGTTTGTTACGGCGTGTGTGTGTGTGTTTCCACACATCTCTTCACAATTTCCGCCACACTCCATCTCCATGTTTCATCCTTCCATTTTACGCAGCTCCATCTCACTTACGTTCAACTTTTCACATTATCCTTTCACCCCCTGTCTCGTTCCCACCCTCATCTGTCTGCCATGGTATATTTCCCAGCTTCCCCCTCTTCTTCCCCTTACCTCCCCCCCCCCCCCCCCCCCTCATCTTTCACTCCATCCATCCATCTATTTCTCAAGCTACTCTGCCTTTCCTTTGGTTTTTCTGCGTCTTTCTCCCCCCATTCTTTTGCTTTTTCCTTTCTGTCTCCCTCTCTATGTCTCCATTTCTTTCTCGCTGTCTATGCTAACCCATCTTATGAATTGTCGTGCCACAAATAGCTCCAGGGTTACTTCAGGCGGCTTCACGGGGATGTTTAGGAGCAGGTGTCTGCATCCTGATCATTTGGGAATAGATTTAAAGTTGCAGAACTGAGACAAGGAAGTGTTTGCCAAGGTGCTGCAGACACACCCATGCTCACAGTGGCAATGTTTGCTAACTGAGTTTAGCTTGTTATTTGTAAATTACAAACGACTACAGCTGAGGCTCATAGAAATTGCATCTGTTTTGCACGTATTTGACCTTGAAGCAAAGCACTGGGAATAGTGACTGTTTGAGTCGACACTGGAGGTAAAGTCTGCAGATTGCTTCTCGTAAAAAAAAAGAGAAGTCGCTCGAGTTCATGCTAATCCTCCCAACGGGTGTCAGCGTTTTTTAAATCGCCGGCAGAAATGCCAACCGGTTTGTTGGAGTGGAGGCTCGGTTTGACATTTGGCCCTGGAAGATGGCAAACACTTCAAACGCATCAGCTGTTCACGAGCAAATTGGGAACAGATGATGATCTGAGTTGCCCTTTCTCCTTCCTGGTCATCTCATTTCATCACGCTTCCAGCATTGGCTGACGACAGCATTCCTGGACCAAATCATCGGACGAACCTAACGTGCTTTTCTGAAAATCACCTGATTAAAGTTATTGGAATGTCGAAATAATATTTATTGCATCAGAATACAAGATTTATTTTGTCTCTCTCTGACCTCTCTTTACTCATCTGCCATCCCTTTCTCTTTCTTTGTCTCTGCTCCCCCTATTCTCTCCATCCCCGTGGAGTTTCTCCAGCATCTGTCATACACCAGTGTGGGCATAGCAGAAAATGATCTATGGGGCTTCTACACTGGAGCAATTAGCCAAAAAGAAATTTGGGAAGAGGATAGTTGCAGTAGAGGAACAGGACGGATATATGGCTTAAAAACAACTGGAAGAAAGGATGAGGCAGAGGGGTAGAAAACAGCCAGGTGAAATCTGAAAAGCACTCTGGAGGAGAGATCATTCAGAGCTTTCTTTTAGCTGACGTTCCCGGTGTGGAAGAAAGCGTAACGGTGGACAGATGATGCCTTTGTAGAGGTGAAGGGGAGGAGGCTGAGCATGTGTAGGAAATCAATGAATTGGGCAAAAGAGGGATTGCCTGGTATAATTCCGACAGAGAAGAGGAAGAGTAATTAGGTGGACACATCCAAAACGGTAGGAGGGACATAAGAACGGCAGGAGGGGAAGGTTAATAGGGGAGGAGAGGGTAAGGAGTGACTGAGTCAGTGGGAGTGACTGGGAGAAAAGGGAGTAAAGGAAAGATGGGAGTAAAAACAGTGCTTTTAAAGACAGAGGCTGAAATGCTGGGGCGGGACCAGCTGATATTATCAAATGAGGAGTAAATCACGTCTTTTGTCTTCTACCTAGTCTAAAAGATTGTTGTAATAATGTTAAATAGAAGAAAGTATTTCTACCATTTGTCAGCTTCAGGGCTGCTAATGCTTCCTTTTTTTTTTTAAAACGCCACACTTGCTATAGTGAGAGCAAACGGAATGTGATTGTCTGTTACATTTCCGACGGTAGCAGACCTTTCAATCCGCGCAGGCGAGTGAATGAAGTGAGGATAATTGCTTATTGCAGCAGATGATATGCGATAATACGACTTGCCAGACAGCCTTTGGTGCTTAGGCTCTTCAAGGAGAATGTGATCAAAGCAAATCCGCTCCGAACAGCAACGAAATCTTTACCCCCCCCCCCCCTGCACGGTCCGCAGATACCTGTGGTGGTGGCGGCGGCTGATGCGTCTGCTGAGACGGAGACAGAAGAAGAAATGGAACCACAACCTCCATGTGCCGGTAGCCTTCCTGACTGATATAGCAGCTCCTCTCTAAAATCACGTTGCCTCTGTTCAAACTGCGCTCAAACAAATGCAGCCCGTCTGTCACTCCCACCCAGCCATCGTAAGCCGCAGTCAAACACA
Organism: Brachionichthys hirsutus; assembly: GCF_040956055.1. Classification (NCBI taxonomy): domain Eukaryota; kingdom Metazoa; phylum Chordata; class Actinopteri; order Lophiiformes; family Brachionichthyidae; genus Brachionichthys; species Brachionichthys hirsutus. The sequence continues at coordinate 4,577,957 of NC_090909.1, read as the reverse complement.
GCGCTGTGTGTATTCCACTGTAAACGCTCATTTTCGGTCAGCACCATCCTCCTGTGCTCATGGGAGCTGCCACCAGACAGGCTGCAGGCCTTTCCTCCTGCTCCCTGAGAAAGCAGCGGTCCTGTCAGTCTCCTCTTGTTTACCCCCGAGCCTGAGGAGCTCCAGCTCCGACAGCTGGTCCCAAAACGCTGCGACCCGGTCCGGCCATGTGGGCCCTGCAGTCAGTGCATAGCAGCTGACACGACTATCACAGTCAGTGTGTTTTACTCATCCATGTTGTGGTGAATTAATGATTTTTTTAACCTACATTTCATTTATGCTCATGTTAGATTTGATCTCAACACATCTGGCAGTTTTGTAAATCCAGGTCACAACTTGTTCATAATCTGTATTTATAATAACTATTAAGAGAACACAACCACGATGATATGAACCTGCAAAAAAAAAAAAAAAGCAATGTCTGTGCTGCCAAAGCCTGTTTCTTTCAGCCGCAGACCTCCGCCAAGCAGCTCATTCCCCTCCTAATTGGATTCACATGGTGATCTGGATCATCACCAAAAGCTTCCAACTTGTTCTTGGTATCTTTATACCCCAACCATGAAAAAAAAGTTATTTGGAGACGATGTGTATTTTTAACTGATTTTTGAATCCATAAATTGAGTTTTCAATGTTAAAATTTCAGATTCTTTCCTGACCTCATTCTAGATCTGATCCAGAAGACATTTTGCATGATAGTCCATGTCGGACCCCTTTATGACTGTGATTTTTGGTGAATTAATTGAATGCATATTTTACAAGATATGATTATTGTTATTATTATTATATACATTTTTAAAAGTAAATGGGAAAATCCAGATTTTTTTCTTTTTTCGGGTATCCGAAAACGCTCTCAAAATTGAATGGGTTCTAAGATAGACCAAGAACCATCTTCAGATTTCTTTTCATCAAGAACCATCTGGGAGATTTCCATAATCCTGCTAACAGACAGACAGACATACTGTTGACAATAAGGAGAACACAAAATAACGGCTCCCGTTTAAGTGGTGTTTGATTAGCAGCAAAATCACTGTGTTTGTGGAGACATCATTGATATTCCTTATCAATCTGAAATGATTTATGCATTCGGGAACAAAGGGACTTGAGGATGAGGGCCTCGAGCCGAAAGTGCTGACAGACAGTTTGACATTGGGTTCGTTTTTTTTTCAGTTGGCGAAAACTTAAAGTTCACAACTCTGAACTTCTGAACTCAGCAAACAAATGAGAATGATTCCCGAAGCTTTGGCGAGCAACGGCTAGAAATGACATGCCTTATTCCAAACCGCGCTGAAAGTAATCACAATGAATGGGATTATAAAAGAGAACACGCTGCTCGTACCTCTGAAGGGATGTGAACAAGGGTTCTGTTTCTCCAGCTCGCCTTCCTCCGACTGAACCTGATTTATAACATGAAACAATTAAACATCGAGGTGGGTGGGGGGGAGTATCAATGCAGAAAATAGATTTTTGTGATGAAAAATGTAATTGAAACAAATCGTTTTGATGGCTGTTTTTCCGAGAAGCGATCAAAACAAGTTATTTATTCTCAAAAGCCTATTTGGGAATATGTTTCCTGCACGTTTAGATGCATCAGCGGGTTCGTGTTATTCTTAAATATTGGGGACACTTGGAGTATAGATTTAACTGCTTATCAAATGACAGCAAAAATAATAATAATACACACACAGCTACATCCAGAGAGACGCTCTGCCAAACCGGTGTGGTAAACACGGACTGTCTATCAGCGCGGTTCAGCATCATCATCTACACTGGCACTGTGGACGTTAGTCTGGGTGGGGGGGTGTTCGACTGTTTGTGTGCCATGATAGATGTTTCAGGTATAAACAGCTGGTCCTCTTTAATACATTTATATAGAGCTCGACATAAATGGGATCATTAATTGTGACAGACTTCAGCATTATGCAACTCTGTGAAATCACTGCCATCGCTCCTCTCTGATGCCCCCCCCCCACCCCCCGGAACACGTAACCTCTCCTCGCTGCAACACAAAATGTATTATGAATTCAGGGTCAGCTCCTTGACACCAGAGAATGAGTTTCAAGAGTAAGACTTTCAAGGCTCTCGGGCTTGCTAATAAATCAGAGACGTATTGAGGTAAACGACCTTCGTCGTGTTGCAGCCCACACAGGCCTTCATCTGCATGAACTGAGGATCCTGCCTTTGCGTCCATGGATTAAAAGTCATGGTGGCTGATGCGTCTGCTTCAGAGAAACAGCCACAGAGCTGCTTCTAGTTTTTTTTTTTTTTTTTTGCTAACTGGAGTTTCGAAAGTGGGGAGTGAGAGCTGAGAGGTTAAAGCAGCAGCCGAGTGCCGGTAATATAATGTGCTTAGATGAGGAGTTGGCTAATTTCCAGTTGGTAATTGCCTCTGACTTTCATGTTGCTGAGTTAAATCAGTGAAGCCGCTCTTATCGATACTTAAAATAGCAGAGTGTCGTGATGTGAGACGTTTCCCTCCCACTGGTCAGCCACAGAACAAAGAGTTCGGCTTTGCTCTTCAGCCTTACAAAGCAACACGGTGATAACTGTATATGGTTTATTGCATTGTGGAAGCCAGACTCCCCGGCCCAGCTTGAAGCCTGGCTCAGGGAATGCATTGATATATTACATATTGAGAGGCTGAGGTATATACGAGGTGTCGGATAACCTTCAAGACGTGTGGAGACCGATACTAGAATATATAAAACTGTAGCTGACCCCTTTATGGTTGCATTTGTAAAATGGCCAATAAAGGCTTATGTTGGCATGTAAATACTATTATGATTTGTTATATTTTATTTCATTGATTTCTCTTTTTTTCTTTTGTTTAGCAATCGAAAAAAGAATTGTCGGGATTTTATTTTTTATTTGTGGCGGTGAGAAAAATAGCAAACGCTTGAATTACAAATTTTCAGGCAAACTCAAATGCATCTCAAAACTGAGGTGGCACTCAGAGAGCGATCTCCTCCATCAACGCTGTCGTGACTAAATACGTGTGTAAAAAAAACAAAAAACAAACCCGAATTCATCCAAAAAATGTATGAATTAGACAAACACCTGCATCTAAATTACAATATTTATCGACACATTTGAAGCAGATTCATATTCCCTGAACTCAGATCAAGGGATCAATAGCAGGACAATAAAGGCCCCTTTAGCTCAGCTGGAGCTGGTGAGGTGATTGAGTGCAGGTGATGAACAGAGGAGGAGGCGGGAGTTAAACAGGGAGTGGACCAATCAGCTGCACCCTGGGCAGGCAAAAGCACAGGCGACGACAGGGGGCGGGGAGGAAGATGGGAACAGGCTGTTTATCTTTAAAATCCTACAGGAGAAATCACCAAGTTTTGCTAACGAACATAGAGATGCGGTTTATTCATGCTGGGGGAAGCCGGCTGAGCTTAATGTCATCACATCCACTCTTTGCCGTTCTCTCTCCTCGCCTCTTCTTCCCTCTCGCCCCCCCCACAGACAGCAACTTCATCCTGGCCAACGCTCAGGTGTCGAAAGGCTTTCCCATCGTTTACTGCTCTGATGGTTTCTGCGAGCTCACAGGCTTCTCCCGGGCCGAGGTCATGCAGAAGAGCTGCGCCTGCAAGTTCCTCTATGGGCCGGAGACCAGCGAAGGCATCATCCTCAGCATCGACGACGCGCTGGAGGAGCGCAAGGAGTTCAAAGATGAGATCATGTTCTATAAAAAGACTGGTGAGCGGCAGAAACCCAAAGTCTCAGTTGTTTGTTCAGTTATTTCATTCCCTCCATTTATCAGTGACCGTCGCCGCTCTTTCGTGTTTGTGCACCGACTCTCTGCCTTTCTCTACCATTTACTCATTAGCTTTTTTTTTTTTTTTTTTAAATGAATGGCAGCTCACTGTGGCTATTTCTGTACAAGCTGCTTTTAAGTTGGCAGAGATGGACCCATTAATGGACGCTCCTTTTCATTAAAGGGTGATTAAACGGAGCAATCGGTCACAAAGTTCCTGCAGTTATTATCTAACGCTGAGACGCATGACATTTTTCATAGCGGTCAGCTCATGAACCTTTAGCCCCGCCTCCATCGATTGGGCTTGATGGCGAGCAGTGAAGGTTTGGTGCCTCCCTCGCTGACTCTCCTTGAAAACACGTTGAAAAGACTCATTATTACATCCATTTAATAGCTGCTCTGATCCTTTTGACCTTTCAGTCTCAGCTTTTGGGCCAATGTGCACAAGAAATAATGGAAAAGTATTTAAATAAGTAAATGCCGGTGTTCCATGACAACCGGACTAATCCCCCCAACTGCTGTCCAGACTGACCTGCAAGTTCATTCCAGTTCATCTCTTTTCCGTGGCGTTGCATTTTACTAATTCTAATTAGTTTGGCTGTAACTCCTGATGGAGATAACACCTAGCTAGGTAGTAATCGTAATTAAACACGTCTTTGATCTCCCATGTCTGACTACTTCTTGAAGAAGCTGTGCAGGATGGTTTGGGCTCTGACGGGTCAATTGCTTCTTCAACAGAACTCGACAGGTGTTCGAATGATCTGGCCTGTGCAGGAACACGGCAGCTTCTGTGTGCATGAAAATGGAAAGCTGCTACCAAATTGGCCTTGTGGTGATATTGGTTTGTTAATAGCCTGCGATACAGCGTACGCTTTCATGGTATCCTGGTATTTGTGTGTCTGATGTTGGGCCACCGTCATCATCTGAAGAGCAGTCAGTGCAGTTTGCCGAGCAGCAGCCTTAATAATACCATCACAGATTTTAATCCATGTCTTTCCCCCTCCCATGACAACAACAGTCTCTGCTCTGGCATCGCTTTCATTCCATTCCCACAGTCTCTATTTGGCCGCTTTGTCTGTCTCCCATGTTTATCTGTCTTTTTTATCACCACAGACGTTCAGGTTGTCTCCTCTCTCTCTCTCTTTCTCTCTGTCGCTGTCATGTCTTGCAAGTAAACACATCTGATTGACTCAGTTTGTCCTCCGTCTGTCAGCCTGAGAAAAGAACAGGCTGTGTGTTCGCAATCAGGAATGCAGCTTCTCTTGCTGTACTTCTGATGATGCCGCCTTGACACACACACACACACACACACACACACACACACTGTGATTAAATCATCACCACACAAGGGTGATTTAGTGGGTGGGAGTGATGGGAGGGAACTCTGGGGGAAATCCCTCCTAATCGTCCATTGAAATGGAGACTGTGACAAAATCTCTTAGCAACAAAACTCAGAATTATGGTGCAACATATTTAATAAATATCCCAGTGACACTGTCATGCCTGATGCACAGAGTGAAGCAGATTGAAACCTGACGCGACGCTCGACATCCCTTTAGCCCTTGTTGTGAGAGAGATTCTTGCTCCGGATGATGAGGGCATGACGTCAAATTAAAAATGTGCGTCCTGCGTGTGGACGCATTTAGGACTTGGTTTGTCACAGTCATGCTGTCTTGTCTTGGCTATGCTTAATTCTACGGTGTGTCCCCATTCACGAGCCTTTACCATAACAACGCCCAGCGTTTTAATCCGAACTCTGATCGGATTAAAGACATCTTGTCCATGTAAACGCAGCCAGTGTTGATGACGGAGACGAGACGAAAGCAAAGCAACGAGCTGAAAGACATTAAAGCGCTTCATATATCCGACAGAGAGCCGTTCGATCAAATGATAATATGCGGGTTTAAAGTGTAGACAATGAAGCATATATGCTATTTTATTAATTAGGAAATAGTCTGTCAATATTTATTTGATCAATAAAGCTCATTGAAGGGACACACATGCTGACCCGCCGTTCCTCTGACAAGCATTCTATTTAACAAGAGACGAGACCTCAGAGACGATTCCTCTGTCACTGTGCGAGGGAAACAATGACTAGGATGGCTTCTCCAGAGGGACTACCAGCTGTAAACACACACGCACACACACACACACACACACACACATGCTGCAGCATTACAGTGTAGACAAAGACACGATATAAACTGGCAGTGGCAATAAGAGTGTTTCTCCTTTTCAGCGTTGCTGTTCTGGTGCCTGCTGGACATTGTGCCAATTAAGAATGAGAAGGGAGACGTGGTGCTCTTTCTGGCTTCATTCAAGGACATCACCGACACTAAAGTCAAAGCCATCCACGAAGACAAAAAGGAAGGTCAGTGTGTGGACGGCGGACGGATGAGCATAGTTGTAAGAAAAGTAAACAAACGATTCGGTTATACAAAAGGGTCTACATCCTAATGAAACTTAAATTATCTGAGCTGAAACTACATGTTAAACCTACAGTACTTGAATCCTAACCATCTTCGTAGATACAAAACTGGGGATTTTAATCATATAATTTGGGCATCACCTTCACTCAAAGCAAGAATAAAGCCTACAGACGGAGAACATCAATATGTTTCTCTCTGTGTGTGTGAAATTTAAGACAATAATCTTTCTTATCTCAGGCCTACATCTCTGGATCAGCCTAATTGCTTTCATTTCTGTAAATAAGGGAAAGCAGAGAGGGGGGGGGGGGGCAGCACATGAAATGAGGATAAAGGAGCTGCTGATGCAGCTGAAAAAGGTCTGACCTGCTATTTAAGATGATGTTGTACCTCTGAAGTCCCACAAGACAGTCGCATGTCGAAGCTGTTCTCAGTTTGGAGGGAGTCAAAAATGTGCGTGTCCTTCTGCGTCTGAGTCGAGTGAACAGAACCTGGTCGGCATGGCAGCGAAGTTGAGCAGCACGCAGGTTAAGCATGAAAGAGGTGCATGAAGGAGCGGAGACGGACAGGCCATGACATCAACGGGGCGTTTCCACCTGCCAAGGAGGAACAGACGCCTCTGAAGTGGCCTGGTTTACTCCCAGACTAATGCCGGACAGAGAAACCGTCTCCCCGTCATCAGATGTCTCTCCCCTCACGCCCCCCCCCCCCCCCCCCCCCCGGTACTATAGGTACTCCCACCAGAATGGTTATGAAAGAGAGAGAGGAAAGACATTCATTAGATCTAAAAATAAGCAGGTCTCTGTCTCTGTGCTCGAATCGCGTCGTGTCCCCCCCCCCAAGGCTGCACCGCTTTATGGATGGCCCTGTCTACTCGCCTCATCGGGAGGGGGGGGGGGGGGGGGGCGCACACTTTTCAAAGCACACTTAGAAGTAGTTATCATTGCTATTCTGAAGCTTTGTTATTGCCGTGATCCCTTCTCAATCCAATCTGGCGTTATTCCCTTCCTGCAGGTTCACAGCGGCGAGAACGGAGCCGAGAAAACCCAGCAGTAATAAAATGCCTTCCCCCATTAGCCAGCTCCTTGCTCAGAACACATCACTCTGGCGCTTATCTGCTTTGTCTACACCTCGGCTTCTATATGAACTGAGAAAAGCACAGGCAGAAGCGCGCCAGCAAACCCACTTCTACAGCAATCAGCCGTAGACAATCTGCCATATGTTTCCTGAGCTGCTTTCCCACCCAAACGGCGACGGATCGGATTTGAAGAAGGCTTTTTCTGGGCGATATTATTTACAAAAATTCGAGCCCAATCAGCCCAGCAAATTTGTGTCAGATAATAGGAATCAAAACTGGTGAAAAATGTTGTTTACAAAAGAGAAATAAAATGGAATTCACTTTTCTTTTTTCTTTTTTTTTGCCTTCGCTTAGAAATTAAACAATTTGCCCAGAGATGATAGTCTTCCTCATGCATGTTCACCTTTTCCCATTCGGGACAGACTTTTATTCCACGTGCACGATGACTGACTTTAATTCAACTTGGGGAGGGTAAAGTGTTGCAGAAGATGGGATGAGCTGTTAAGTGTTTTGCTGGTTGTTGTTGTTCTTCACAGAGCGCCGGCGGGGCAGGGTGAAAACGGGCTCGCCGTTCAGTTCGGCTCGTCTGCGGAGTAGCACGGTGCTCTATCACATCTCTGGTCACCTCCACAGCCGAGAGAAGAGCAAGATTAAACTCAACAAGGTAACGGCGGAGAGTTCAAAAACAGAAAGGATGGAGGATCCTCAAAAGTGGCTGCGGGGGGAAGGACGGCTAAATGGGAAACCTGCCGAAAGCCTGTGAAGGAATATTTTGTCTGTAGGTGGAGCTATAGCAAGGATGAAATGGAATCCTTTAAAGCCCCGGTCTGTCTAGATCAGACCTGGGCATTGTACGGCCCCAGGGCCGCATGTGGTCCTTTGGTTGACTCTAACGGGCCCCGTGTAAGGTTACTTGGAAATGACAAAATAAAACACATTTTCTAATTTTAGCATACCTATAAATTAAACCAAATCAAACTGCTTTTCAGTGAGAAAATAAAGAATAGAGTGCACAAGTGGGATTTTCATTTCACAATCAACCTGTAAATGTTTTACGTAAAGGAAACTGGCCTCGTCTTTCATTTTAAAGACTGCGCAGACGCACTCCCCGCTGGATTTCATGCAATAGATGGATAATACTATGTTGCTGCTACTGCGTCCGCTACTCATTTATTCTCCTATCTAGAACGTGTTCGGGGATCCGCCCGCCCTGCCAGAGTACAAGGTTGCAGATGCAAAGAAGTCCAAATTCATCTTGCTTCACTACAGCACGTTCAAGGCCGGCTGGGATTGGCTGATTCTCCTGGCGACGTTCTATGTCGCTGTAACTGTGCCCTACAACGTGTGCTTCATCGGCGATGACGACGACCTGACCCGCAGCACGACTGTCAGCGACATCGCCGTGGAGATACTGTTCATTATCGGTTAGTTGCAGACACAGAAGTTGTGATTATTGAGTTTAGGAGCTGATAAAAACTAACTAACTTGTCAACTTTTCTATTTTTTCTTTTCTTCTTCTTCTAGATATTGTTTTTAATTTTCGCACAAGCTATGTTAGCAAGTCGGGTCAGGTGATCTTTGACGCCCGACAGATCTGCATTCATTATCTTACCACGTGGTTCGTCATTGATCTGGTGGCCGCTTTGCCCTTTGACCTGCTCTATGCCTTCAAAGTCAGCGTGGTGAGTAGCCAGCGCCCCCCCCCGGGGATCAATATAAAACACAATCAATGAGCTGCCGTACATTCACACTTTGTTTTGTGTCACACTTGTTATTGGCATTTGAGAAATCTTTGTTTTTTAACTTTTAATGATCAATTTAAACAAATATCAGATTGATAAAACATGTCAATACGGTTCTCTGAAAGATGAAATACCGCAATAAAAAAAGACATGTAGATGGAAGAAAGAGGTAATGACCAAGGAAATATCGGTAAAGGGTAATGGGATGTGGGCTTGTAGCATAAAACTGCCTTGACTGATGGTTTCCCTGCAGCAGCAGCAGCGATCCACTCCGTAATCCTGTCAACACGGAGTTGAATTGTAAAGTACAAGACCCTTCACACGTGTGACATTTCACACAATGGAATGTTTCCGTCGCTGCTCCAGCACCTCTTTGATTCTACATATTGATTCTCAAACTTTACAATCATAGGGAAAATCCGACCTGTATCGTTAAGATCTTTTGAACAGCCGAACGGAGGAAGACACAGACGGCGAGCGCTTAGGTAGACGGTCTTGTCTTGTCCAGGTCTGAATGATGTCACACAATGGAGCCGCTAAAGGAACCGCTTTGATTGGTTGTGAATGGTGCCTTTTGGCTTCGAATGTAGAGAGACGTTCTGACTGTGCTGCTGTTCACTCAGTCACTGAATCAAAGGGTTCGATGTACGGTTTCACTCGCGGACATTTTGACCCCGGCCTTGTAAAGGTGGAGAAGTAAAGCACACCAATGAAGTGGGGCTCAGAGAAAGAAAAAAGTACGGTGGCTGGGATGTACAAACCACATTTACAAAATCCCGAATCAAAATGTATTTTAGAAAAGAATCTTACGGAAAGGGAACGTCCCAAATTATCATTATTTGATTTTATTTGCTCTCATCTCCTCTTTTCTATCGCAAAGTCTTTGCTCTCTCTGAAGGGAATTTAAATTTACCACTGCAGTTTTAATCACAGCAATGCTGAAAATGAGAGAACCATAAATAAGGATTTGTGAACAAGCACACGTTATTATGTTACGCCTCTTATTTACTTTAAAACGTGGTTTTTGCTGAGCACATTTTGGCGAGTTTACAATCAAATTGGTCAGTGGCAAAATAATGATGCAAACTCCAGTCTCCTCCTGAAGGTATCTTTACCCCTGGAGGGCAAAACAGCAATTTGTTATTAAGCCTCATGACTGCCACAGTCATTATTGAAGCTCTTAAGAATGTGCCTCTTGGGCCTCTGGGCATAGTTGCTATTGGAAAACAGCTTTACTGGCAGCGTAGCTACATAAATAGCATTTATAAAAAGACAGTCAGGATGACCAGTGATGCTGTTGTGATTGGCTGGGAGCACTAAAGCCACGGCTGCAGGGGTGAGAAATAATGAGTATTTCTGTAACGTGATAGTCTTGTGCACATAAATACTGGAATGAAAAGGGGAAGCAAAGTCACCAATCAAGTAGCTAAATGTAAATTCCACCGCTGATGAGTGGAGGAAATGGGAATTCGAGTGGCAGGGTTGAGATAGGTTGGAAGACGGAGCTGATGGAGGAAGTGCCAGCAAATGTGTTCTCGGGTCTATTACATTGCCTACTGTTTGTGCTGCTGGAGGAGAATTGGATGTGGAGCAGGCTGCTTGCTCCGTAGGTGGGTTGGTGGGGCGGGTGGGTGGGGGGGGCGTTGATAGATGGTGTAGAGGAGATGGAGTTTCTCCCTTGGGCTCGGTAGGAGGCTTCATTACCCCTTGTGCTGCACCAGTTCGCTATTCCTCACAGCAAGAGGGTGGAAAAAGTGCCATAAAACACAGCGGCGACAAATGTGTCCACACGTCTCCTCTCAGCTTTACTCAGAGGCTGGTGCTGTCAGACATACTGTACATTTCTATTCTCTGGGTTGTTGTTTTTTATCGCTCCTTTTTTACCCACAGATTGTCTCTTTGTCCCCCCCCCCCCCCTATTAATTTTATTTATTACATTATATTTACATTTTCATAGAGGTCCTATCTCAAAGCTCTGTACGTCCCACATGAAGGTGGAACACACATGCCTATAGAGAAACAACAAATCATCCATGCACGACATCTTTCAAAGTGTGTGTGTCTATTAAGCCGGTTTACTTTTAAGATTCACTGGCTGCCCTTCAATTTCATTGTTACTGCGTGTATTTCAGGGCAGAGCAGAGACTCGGGGTTCCGTTCAAAAGGCAGCCTTTCCAGGCAATTGGTCCAAAACAAACCGAAACCAAGCAGGGAGAGTAGTTAGTGGCTGACGCATGCAGTGTGCTCGTGAGGCATGCTGAGCCTAAGGTTCAGATTATTATTCTTTTTTTTTTATGTCATCATGTTGCCCCTCTTTCAACCGGCCTAGGTCACCATGGAAACCTATGCTGCACACCAAACTTCATCCAGAGGAGATGATGTTTGGAGTTGCTGATGCACATTAGCGAATTCCATTCCTGACGATATTCTCTATGTCTATCCCAGCCTTACCCATAGCAGGCTGGGATAGGCTCCAGCAGACCCGGAGAAGCGGCTGTAGATGAGACGATCATTTTGTCTACAAGAAAACGGATGGTTTTGATTTGCTGTTCATTTTAATCTTCTTGTGTCGAGGCTGAAAGATAACGGTTTATCATCTCAGGAAATCTCACTCCGAGTTCAGCAAAGACGTTATTTCATCAGAAACTAAAACTGTCATGCTCACAAATTTGTACGGTCATTATTTTTGCTGCAATGCACTTGTCTGGTTGTTGTTGTGGTTTTGTTTTTTACTGTTTAAAAGAAACAAGCGCTTAGTCTATTTTGTGCAGAAGAAGGGTCAGGAATGCCAGGAAATTAAAAAGACGTTATGAAGCTGTGGTGCTTGAGCGCTGCTTATAGCGAGCAATTAAACGTGTTGCCTTCAGGAACCGTCACAGAGCAGAGGGAGGTGATAACAACTTAGTGTTGATCTATGGTCATCCTAAAAGTAGCTCTGCATCGTTTGTCCTCAGGTGTCTGTGGTCCACCTGCTAAAAACAGTCCGTCTGCTCCGGCTGCTGCGGCTGCTCCAGAAGATGGACCGCTACTCGCAGCACAGCACCGTTGTCCTGACTTTGCTGATGTCTATGTTCGCTCTGCTGGCCCACTGGATGGCCTGCATCTGGTACATCATTGGAAAGATGGAGACGGAGGCCAATGCCCACAACTGGGATATCGGTGAGTGAAGTAAAACGCATCCCAGCAAGGATTTATTTTAAAAGTGAGCAGAGGACCGCAGCGGTGGCGAGCGTCCATATTAACACCAGCAGGTGTGTCCTGGCCACAGCTGGAGCTTAGATCAGATCTCAGATCAGCGTTATTGAAGACGCTGGGCTACGATGGGAGGAAATGAAAACCATCTGAGCAACGTGACAATTACAGAATGCGTCTCAAAAGTATTTTCACACAGTAGGGAGTAGAAAGCCGTTATAAAATCACAGTGACAACATTTTAAATGTCAACTTTGAGCAGAAAAGTCATGCTGATCTATCTTGTGGGCGACTTCGACTTTACGACTCTAACGTGGCGCTATAACTTCTGTTTTATCTCCTCTTTTGCGTTATGGGTGAGAAATGGGTCCGATGCTGTCGTGCATTGCGGCTTTATCGGCTCATTAGTTCCCGGGTCTGAGCAGCTATTGACCCACGAAGCATTTCTGTTTCAGCAGGTTGCGATCTGAAATTCACCTGCAGGCCTGCTTCTCTGTCGGAGTGTCAAGCCATTAAAGCAGATGTTTGTGTACAAACACGCATTGAAATCCATCTCATGTAATGAGGCACCTCGCACTAGAGCGAGTGTAAACCGCCACGGCGTGACCTCACGGGTGAAGACGACACATGGATGTCCGTTTCTAACACATAACGTTGGCACGTCTTCGCTAATAGCGCCGTTGCTTTTCATACTGTGAAGAGCCGTGCGAAGTCTGCAGGCAAATTAGAATCTCCTCAAGGATTTGATTGACAGTTACGAAATATTGACACCCCCCCCCCCCCAACAGCTAAATCAGTGTGCGAATGTGTGTTTGCATGCGTGAGCTCACGTGTGAGAACGGTGCTGTCCCTCCCGTAAGGCTCCCTCAGCCTCCAGGCAACATATAATGACCCCCCCCCCCCCCCGGGGCTGATCTCTGGTCAGTATCGACGAGCTGCACTGCTTGCAATTACTTCACTTGGGTGTCTTCCTCACCGCTTTCCGGGCCAGCATTGACTTGGTCATGAGAATGATGCAGATTCCTCTTCACCAATTACTGCATTTCAGTGTCATAAAATAACAGGCCAGTGCACGAGGCAGGATTAGCGTGTTGTATCCTAATTATTCGTTTGCGATGCCGAACCGAGCATTGAAGTCGGCCTGTTCCGTGGGGCTTCCATCCAATTACCGTTCGTCAGTGTCTGCAGGAGGCTCTCTTTGGACTAGCTTGCAGGTCTGACTCGGGTCAGTTTGTGGTTCCAAAGCTTCTGATCTGCTTGTTTCCGGATGCAATGCAGAGGAAAGCATCACTTGTCACAGTTTGTGGAGTTAGGGCACAACAACGTCAGATTTAAATGCAATCTTGAATTGGTTTTGAGGCGTCCATTGAGCCTTAAAACAAATATAATAGTCATATTTTCCCTACAAGAGGTCACATCCAGGCAAGCCTGCGGACATTCTTTTCTAATAGGACTCATTTTGAGGGTACTAGTAGTTACTGTATTTGAATTTTTTTTTAACCTCATATAACTTGAAAAACACAAGAAAGTGCAGTCGCTCTAACCCCACTTTTATCTTTCCACCCATCAATCCCGTCACTCTTTTAAACAAACAGGATGGCTCCATGAGCTGGGGAAGCGTCTGGAGTCTCCGTACTACGCCGTGGCAGGTGTGAACGGGACCGGCAGCGGTCCTTCCATTCGTAGCGTCTATGTCGCCTCACTCTACTTCACCCTCAGCAGCCTGACCAGCGTGGGCTTCGGCAACGTGTCGGCCAACACGGACGCAGAGAAGATCTTCTCCATTTGCGTCATGCTCATCGGAGGTACGCAGAACGCACGCGTTAAAGCGACAGCCATCTTGCTTTAATTGAGATTTGACGTCACGTCAACGTCACCACCCTCAGCTGCCCCCCCCCTTGCGGGGACATCGTTGCACAGTAATGGCAGAATGGTCCTTTTTAAAGGCGCGTAACAGAGAAGAGCGTCCAAAAGGAGGGTCATGATGATGATGAATATATTTATTAGATAGAATACAAGTACAGTCAAGCAGTAGCATGTATTACAGTACAAGTACAGTCAAACATCCTGTCTAAGAGGAGCATTTCAATTGAGGTGAGGAAAGATAATGAGTTTATTGAACATTAGAGAATTTTATACACTTTCTTGTGGACACCAAGAATAAAAGCAAAATTAGGATAATGTGAGACGCGAGCAAATGGAAACACAATTTCATAATTCAGTGCAAAATAGAATAAATTATAGAGAACGTTGCAAAAGTGTCTGGTGGAGGTTAAACTGGATTATTATTCTAGTTTTGTTTTTGGGGGGGCGACAATGCCGAGTTTTCCCTGAGCACTGTGGCTCAGCAAAATGTTAAATGTCCACGCCTGCCTGGGGCCACACGCCACACATATCATACAGTCGCTTGTGTATTAACGAGAAGTGAAAACGAACACACAGCACCTGCTTCTGTTTGCACAGCCGAGGCCAAACGCAGTGGCGTCGTAGCAAGCAAAGAATTATCCTCATTAGAACACATTTTCATTTATTCTGCCTTTTGGTTGAAAATACAAAGACAAACAATTAGAAATTAACAGTGTCAACAGTTTGATATAATCAATGGGTAAAAGGTTGAGAACAGTCTCCCGTCTCTTAAATAAAATCTGTTTCTACCAAAGCTAAAAACGGATTATTATTTTTTTATGAGCTCACAAAAAGTGTCATCTTTTAATTCTCACCTGTAAATGAATCGAAACAAGTGTGATTCACTGACACCAACGATTTATGAAGTAGTTCGTAATAAGTTCAGCCTCAAACGTAACGCAAAACGGGAAATGGAGGCAGGTGATCAGAGTGCAAATCGCATTCACACCCTTTCAATCTGGAGAAACAAATAAATGAAAGGAAAGGAAACACTTATCACAGCCGATTAAAGGCAATAATCACCTTTCAACTTCCTGTTGTGATGATCCTTGCCTTTATCCTGTCCCACACTGTCCCTCTTTGTTCCTGCAGCACTGATGCATGCCTTGGTTTTCGGCAACGTTACAGCCATTATCCAGAGGATGTACTCGCGCTGGTCCCAGTACCACACCAGAACCAAAGACCTCAAGGACTTCATACGAGTCCACCATCTGCCGCAGAGCCTGAAGCAGCGAATGCTGGAATATTTTCAGACGACGTGGTCGGTCAACAACGGCATAGACTGCAACGAGGTACGAGTGCTGTAAAATACCTCACTCTAATGTTAAAATAAAGGCCATTTTTGAGCTATTTGTGTTTTGCTTAAGTATTTGTACTCAAGTATTTTATTGGGTATTGACCTCCACTTCAAGTTTCTCTGTCGTCTTTCAACATTACAAAATAGAGACGGCAATATTGCCCTCCATCTTTTACTGTTTCAGTTAACTGCATTAATTTGAGCTCTTTTATAGGGTTTGTATATTAAATAATATAATAATAATAATATAAGTTGTCCATAATGAC
Organism: Brachionichthys hirsutus; assembly: GCF_040956055.1. NCBI lineage: Eukaryota > Metazoa > Chordata > Actinopteri > Lophiiformes > Brachionichthyidae > Brachionichthys > Brachionichthys hirsutus. Next base: position 4,562,256 of record NC_090909.1, on the reverse strand, counting down.
TCTTCTATAATACAGACACATACAGGCAGGATACAGACAAGATGACATCACTGCCTCTGTATGTCTCTATCTTCTGCTCGTAGTTTATCGTGAGAGAATAAAGTTTTAGAGTTTGTTTTTTTCAGAGTCTCTTTGACTGTGGGCGGGGCTAAATTGCACATACACACAGAGCAGAGAGGCAAACGACAGATGAATCATACTTCTTAGCTGCATTCACACAAAACACTTCTCTTCATTTCCTCTCTCTCTCTCTCTCTCGTTCTCTCTCTCTCTCTCTCTCTGACTGGTGTGTTTACACAGAGCAGATGACATTAAGCCTTTAAGGACATAAAGCAGCATCTGAGGACATGTTATAGTGACACTTGTTGCACGTTTTGCCAGATTAAGATACACTGAGAAACTGAGGCAGATGGAGCAAGAACATGGTGAGGGCAGAAAACCAGAGGATGAACAGCCATGCAGGAAAACAGGCAGCCAGTGAGCAGTCCGAGGGCAGTTTGCCCCTGCAGGCTGTGAATGCCTGCGAGACAGCTGTCAGAGCTCAGACTAATGCTCAGACGGGGGGTGATAATGATGATGAAGATGAATTCCAGAAATATGAATTATAGATGGGCCTGTTGATTACAGTTAGCCTTGGCTGTGATGACTCATTGATCGACGATGCGATGATGAGAAATAGATCTTCCTCCTGACATGGAGGCAGACGAGAAAGATGGTGTGCAATATTTTTTTTACGTCTTGGGTGTTAACAGATGGAAATGTTAAATCAGATTGTTCAGACTCAAACAGATTCTTTGTTTTATATACTGTATAATATTCACTCATGAACCTTACATGTTTTGGTGTGTTTATTTGGTGATTCGAAGTAACTGCAAAACAAACAAACAAACAAAAATGTCCATGAAGGTTATTCTTCATATTAATTCCATTGGGCCTTACACCAATCTCTCTTGTTGTACAATAGCTAAAGAACCAAATCCAAAGTAACCAATTCTGCAAATTCCATCACGGCGTTGCAGCACGGATGTGTTTTCCACGGCTGTCGTGCCGCTTCTCCCACTTTCCTGCTTCCTCCGTCTCATTCTCTGCCATTCTCCCTCCCATCATCGTGACAGCTGCTGAAGGACTTCCCAGACGAGCTGCGATCTGACATCACCATGCACCTTAACAAGGAGATCCTGGAGCTGTCGCTGTTTGCCTCCGCCAGTCGCGGCTGCCTGCGCTCCCTGTCGCTGCACATCAAGACCACCTTCTGCGCTCCTGGGGAGTACCTCCTCCGACAGGGAGACGCCCTCCAGGCCATCTTCTTGGTCTGCTCGGGGTCCATGGAGGTGCTGAAGGACGGCATGGTGCTGGCCATTCTGGGTATGAATACAACGATGGGGATGGAAGGGGATGGGGAGGAGGAGGAGGAGGAAGACTCTGTCCCTCTGTGCCATCATTATAGTTTTGCAAAGACAAAGTCCCAGCAGCAAGCTTCATAATAAAGCTCTGTGCGGCTCATTGTGATAAAGTCGGGTCTGTAAATGAGCCCATTGTGTAGAAATGGGAGCATCGCAGTGTCCTAAAGGCTACAGCTCGTTCACTGAGCCCATTGTTCATAAACTCCTGTAAAATTAGATGCCTTTTTTAAAAATGTGTTGCAGCTGTAAGGGATAAAGAGGCTTCCCTGTAGCTGTGCATGAAAATTGGAGGCACTGGATTCTGCTTTCCTTCATGACATAACAGCAGAAAAACTGCTGTGACACGATGTCACTGACGGCATAAGTGTGCGACCCGTGTTTACGTTCAGAAACAGCACGGATGCCTTATTGCTTACATTGTTGAATTTATATTCCAAAAACTACATTTAGGAGCAATTCTGCCTCCTCGTCGGTCCAGACGAACGAGCCTGACGTCATTCATGTTTCGCCAACGGGACGACGAGAGACGGAGCGTTATGATTGGATAGGATTTGGGGAGCTACGCCGCCGATTGGTTTGGCATGCTTAGGTGTGGACGAGCTCGAGTGGATGTAACTGAAAAAAAAAAACCCCGGCTACGTGTGTACATGATGTAAAGCTGTGTAATTCGGTCCTGTCCGGTTCTGTCCGTCTCGTTGTCATCAAATCAGGTAAATCCAGTTCCATCTAGTCAAAGCCGGTTTAGTTGATTTCATTGTGTGGGACATATGATCCCATAATGTCTGTCTGTCTGTATTTACATGCAGATTTGAGCTCTAGTGTTTACTAAAGAGTAGATCTTTTTGGAGTCTGCTGGTTTTTAAATTTTAATCTTATCTACAAATCTCACTTAAATAAAAACTAAAATAAAGATAATTTATGCGACTGATCTGTTAGTTGGCTGGCTACTGCCCAGCTAAAACTACAACTTGCATGTTTTCCCTCTAACCACTAACATGGGGATATTTCATCTTTATTTTAAAAATGCATAATTATATATTTTCTTATTTCAATGCTGCAAGGACTTTCCAGGGACCCTGCTTCAATATAGCTGCACAAAATAGCACTGACGTTTGAGTGACAGCTTGAAGACACACACACACACACACACACACACACTTGACGTTGGAGATGATATCTAAAATATGATCCAAACGACGCTGTACCAGCCAGACATAGCGGCAGCGTTACACAACTCTCTCTGACTGTAATGACTTATAGATCAGATGTGTGTGAAAGGGAGAGAAAGCTGAGCGGTGTCAGAACATCCATCCATCACTTTGTCTCTATTGGTGTGGAACTCTATCTTTACCATGACATTAATCACTGTGAGTGTGCATGTGTGTGTCTTCCTTGTTTGTATTTTCACCTGGCACTTCTATTGAACTAGGTGTGTGTGTGTGTGTGTGTGGGTGTGTAGGTCTGTGTGTGTGTTGCGGTTGGAATAATATTAATTGAATTGTGTGTGTGTGTGTGTGTCATGGCTTCACAGGTATTGTCTCTGAGTCTGCTGACTAGGCAGAAGGTCAGGCTGACACTCCTTTGCTTTGCAGTGTGTGTGTGTGTGTGTGTGTGTGCTCTTCCCTACTGCTCTGCCTTGTCACATTACAAGACCACAGCTCAGTACCACTTGATGCAGCGTGGGTGAGAATGAGAGAGGCCCTGTTGAGAGGTATTGTATACGGTGACAGGATGAGGTGAGGCCGGATTGTGGTCTGACTAAAATGAAGCTAAAGTCTGAGGGCTTGATTCGAGGAGGAGGAAGAGGAGGAAGAGGGGGAGATAGAAAGACATAGTAGGGAAGCCGAGGTAAGAAAAGGTCGGTGAGTAACACGGAAAAGAGAAAATGAGAGAATATGATGATAGATGGACAACTGAGGAGAGGGAGATTAAAAAGAGAACTGAAGTTAGAAAAAGGAAAGGAAAGAAGGAAATAGGAAGCAGAGCTGGAAGAATAAGTTAAAGTAGAACAATAGGGAAGTGGTTGCTAAGAGAAGGAGAGATAAGGAAAAGTAAGCATGAATGGTGAAAGATAACAGGGTGAAGGAAAGAATGAAGGAAGGACGGGTGAAAGATAACAGGGAGAGGTAAAGGAAAAGGAAACCAGAGCAGATGATAGGGAGGGAGGATGAAGTTAAGAAGGGAGGTGGCATTGAAAGAAAGAGTGGAGTGGAGCGACAGAGTGGAGAGGCAGGAGAGCATAAATACAGGAGAGAGGCAAATGTGGAGAAATAGAGGAGAAGGACAAAAGGATTTAAAGCAAGAGTGAGACATCAAGAAAGAGACGGAGGGAGGGAGGGAGGTGAGAAGCAGTAAAAATGAGAGATAGAACAGAGCGGAGGGGGAGAAGAACAGTCACGACTGCTGCTCTATCAGCCTCCGTGCGCTTCGGCGGCGTCACAATGACCGGAATGATTATTTCACCACGGCTAAAGGGGCACTAGCCCTAATAGCATTATTAGCATCTTCCTGTACAGTACAGCCCTGACATGTACCCACAGAATGACGCCTCGCGCTCCGTGAATGAAAGGTTCTGTTCATTCAGTCCACTTGTGTCTTGTTCCGTTTCTGAGGTGCCGATCTTTCACCTGACCCGCCTTGTCTGCGTCCCTCTTTTCTGAGCAGGTAAAGGCGACCTGATTGGGGCAAATGTGTCCTTGGATGACAGAGTGATAAAAACCAACGCGGATGTGAAAGCCCTGACCTACTGTGACCTCCAGTGTGTCAACCTCAAGGGGCTCTACGAGGTGCTGGACCTCTACCCCGAATACTCGCACCACTTCGTCCAGGACATTCAGCAGGACCTCACGTACAACCTGAGGGAGGGACATGAGACACATGTAAGTCCCATCGGAGCGCTGCTGACACGCCTTCTTTTGGTTTTACACATTCATTCATAACTTATTAGGTAAAGGAACAGAGATGGGTAGATAGATAGTTTAATTAAAAGGAGGCAGATATATGAATGCTTGATGATTAGATGATAGGTGGACAAATAGGAAGACAGATGGATAAATAGCTAAAAAAAAGAAAAGATGGATAGACAGAAAGTATAAAGCAAAGAACCTCAATAAGAAGGCAAAAATAAGGGTACTCTGAGGCGCTGTGCTGTTGTAATTACAGTCATGTGTTTCAGCCTCTCCAGCCCAAATAGCAATGGCCTATTTACACACACACACACATGCACACACACACAACCTACCGTAGGGGGCGTTTTAGGAGTTAATATGAAGAGGGGCAGCCGAGGTCTCGGGACTGAATGGCATTAAGAGGAAGGTGGAAGGAAGCGGCTCGGGACAGGATGCGTTTGTTGCTTCCCGGGATTAGCGGAGCCTTTTATCCTTTCATTATGTCCACGTTATTAAAAAGCACGCACCCCTGCCATTTACAAAATGCATATTGGTTGCTCTGCCCCTGCGGTGCGTGTGCTGAATATGATCTCTCTCTTGCAGGTGAAGGCCAGACTGGCTACGGCAGCTCTAGATACTCAGGTAACAGACCACAAAGACCGGCGGCGCGCAGGCAGCTGCCAGTTACCGCTAACCCTGTTTGGAATCGGCGCCCGATGATGGATGATGACACTTAAAATGAATGTTCAGCTTCCCTAGCCCAATGAAAGCGTGCAGGGCGACCTTCCAGTAGAACGCCTACAGTGCTAATGGACTCGTTCGCTCGTTTAGACTTAATGAGTCGTCTTTTTTCAGAGGGAAGGAAGGTTGAGGGAGAAGGGAGAGAATGAGTTAGCAGTCATGAAATAATTACCCCTGCTTTCGGAAGAGAGGGCGGGCGAAGCGGTCTGTGTGTTGTTCAGCCGCGCTTTGAATCGACACAACAAAAATAATCAGGTGTTGGAGTCTTGACCTCGCAGCGTGTTTTCTCTCGGGTCGGGTCACTGATCACCGATCAATGAGACATTAAGCCTCTCATTGCCTGACTGCATCATCTACACCCCTGTATAATTTCACCACTACTGCAGACCCCTTACATATAATGATCCCACCTCCCCCGCCACCGCCATCCCCATCTTTATGAAGGCTGATGTCAGGGTTCAGCAGTCTTCCTCGTTATTCTGCAGATTACAGTTTCAATGATCGACGGATGTTTGCCTTTCGTAATTCCTGCAGAATGTCTGTGCATTAAAAACTGCTGCAGGTAGATCAAGGTTGTTGCCTGCACGCCGTGTAAAGTATTAACATAGCCAATCGTATTCAGCATCTTCGGAAGTGGCATAAAATAATGAAGAATAAAACCGCAAGCTTGGCTGTTTTTTTTTTTTTTTTAAGCGAATGTGACTTCTCAAGGCGGCTGCATCAGCGTGAATAGATCAGGTCTCTGATTTTTTTTCACTGCAACCTCCAAAGGTCCGCCGAGCACGGCGTTGTGTTTTAAAATGCCCTCAGTTCACGGATGATTTATACTGATGCGAACTCTTTTCTAATAAATGTTATCATTTTTTTTCACCCCCCCCCAGTCTGGAATGGGAAGGAACGGGCGAGTTGTTCAAGGTCATCCGCCCATCGTTGAGGCGCGAGAGGAACATGTGGCGGATGACGAGGAGGAAGACGAGACCGGAACTCTATCTCTGTTATCGGAGAGGAACCGGCGCACGAAGCTCGGGGACGGGGACGTGGGCGGGAGGTTGCCGCTGAGCCAACCCAGCCAGAAGACCACCGGGCAGAGCTCCAGAGGCTCCCGGAGGAAGATCCAGGAAATTACTCTCGCCACGTTGGATCCCTCCAACCTCAGCCCCAGGTGCACCCGACTGCCATTGACTTCCCACATGTGTGTGTGTGTGTGTGTGTGTGTGAAGTGTATGCGTTTGTGAAACGAGAAGACAGAATGAAAGCACAACAATTCAAAGGAGACGACCATTAAGCATGCGTTTGTTCTAACATCCTCGGTGACGGTGTTTTACGTTTCTCTGCTCACACACTCGTCTGTCTTTCTGCAGGGTAGTGGACGGAACTGAAGGCGGTGAAAGGACGGCGAGGTCGCCGGCCTTCTCTTGCTCTTCTGACCGTGGCCGTCCCGCCATTGAACCCACAAGTACCTCGCCGCGTTGCAGTTACACAACAATTTACCACTCGAACGTTCTATATCCCGAGGAAGTAAAAAAAAAAGAAAAGTGAAGCGACGTTGCATGTTGAGAGTGATGGATGTGAATGATTACTTTTTGTCGACGCCTGCGCTATTTATCCACCGCCTTGTCACAATAACTGCCGAGTGTACGTTTGTTGTTCTCGTTCAGCCCCCCCCGACGTGATTCGTAAACTTGCTCGTTCGTGTCGCAGATATGCTGCAGATCAGCGCCGCGGAGCTAGCGGCTAAATCAGAGGAGACCAGGGGGCAACTGCGACACCTTGACGAACAGGTAGGCCTGGAAGCGAGCGGTCGTTAGCTGCCCGCGGGGATTAAAGCTAACCCTGACCCATCAGACGAAGTTAGCTTTAGCCCTACTTTGCCCTGCCTTACCTCGAGGTGGGGCTAAAATGGGCATGAGGACTGGGGCAGATTTTGAACTTGATTAATTAATGCCATCAATTTACGACTACTGTGCTTTCATCTTGTCCCGTGAGGGCGTCGCCACAGCAAATCAATGCTCTCCACTTCACCCTGTCCTTTGCGTCGTCCTCCCCAACTCCAGCCACTCTCATGTATCTTCTCCTGGGTCGACCTCTTAGCTCTGTTCCCTGGCAGTTCCATCCTTCTACCGATAAAGTCCCCATCTCTCCTCTGGACATGTCCAAACCATCAAAGTCTGGTGTCTCTGACCTTGTCTCCAAAACGTCTAACCTTATTATTGTCTCATTTCTAATCCTATCCAACCTGGTCACTCCCAAGGAGGACCTCAGCATCTTCATCTCCTCCACTTCTAGCTCCGCCTCCTGTCTTTTCCTCAGAGCCACTGCCATCATGGCTGGCCTCACCACCGTCTTGCAGACCTTTCCCTTCATCCCCTACTCACCATGTCTCCCATTTTATCAGATTTCTTTGGCCGATTTTCTCTCTTCTTTGAGTTGGCTGCTCGCCGCTGCTGGCTGCTCCTTACGTCTTCACGTTGTGGACGACACAAACAACACAGACCCCCCCTGTTTACGCGGACGGATGGGGTGGAATGAAGGCGCACCGAGCCTGTTGTGGTGCGGGGTGTTTAAGAGGGGGCCGTTGTTCTGAGCCGGCGATGGCGATGGCGGTGGCGGCCAATTTGACGTCTGCGAGGACAGAACCGTATGGCTGTATCAGGGACAAGGCGGTGAAAATAATTAGAGAAACAGTGAAATGAAATACAAACAAGAAAGCAGGATAATAAAGAAATATATAAAGAAATACTCATAAGGGATGTGACATGGGAGAGAGTATGTGCTGTTTTCGGGGAATAATAATGAGGATATTTTTTCCACTGCCTTGTGTTTCTTTGTATGTACAGTATTTTTCCTACTCTCTCTGAAACCAGGCAGTGTAAAAAGGCAGCGTCACAGTTAAACACACTATTTCTGTCGTCCTTTCATCGTCTCTGTGGGTCGGCGGAGTTTGACGGGACATATCTCAGCATGGTCTCTCGTAGGTTTGTTAACGTTCACCTGGACGCATCCAAACACGTCACCGCAGGAAATGAAAAGACATAGTCCAGTGTAAACTTCCATGATGGAAAAGCGTGGACGTAGCTTGTTGTGTCGCGTAGCCATTATAGTTCTGTAATTATTAGCAATGACGCTTATGAATTGTAGAAGAAAATGAACATTGCTCATTTTTCCTGGTATTATTTATTCAATATGCAATCAAAATAGTTATCCACTGCAATCTAAAAGGACATTTAAACAGCAGTACTTCAGTAAATAAACAGTCTTTTTAAAAAATCTGATGCTTTATGCTCAAAGAATTTACAAAAAAAAAGGATCACTAATTGATTTTTGGGGGCGGGGGCTCAACATGTACCTGAGTCTGCAGTGGGTTCCAGCCATCATTGGCTGCTGGCCCGTCTGGCCATCTCCACAGATGATTGGCTCTGATGTGGGAGCACAGGAATCACGCTGACAGCGTTTCAGATTGGACTGTCCAGACTCGCTCAGCCTTTTCTATTCCTGTCAGAGCCGGAGTTTAGATCCAGGCCTTTATGAGTCATTCCGGGGGAAGGGCGGAAGGAGGTGGGGGGGGGGGGGGGGTCGTTTCCTTGATTGAGATTATTATCAGGGACTCGCTATATAGTCGCACAATCTAAGGAAAAGTACGGGTGTTATGTATAGAATGTTAACTGAATCTGCACCACACTTAAATATGCATGCATGCGGGTCTTTAGGAGGTGTGTCCAATGCGAGAAGCGGAGGGACTCCCTTCCCTGATTGGTCGGTTAACTTTTAATTATGTACTCAAACTAATCGAAACTTGATGACATAGAAGTTGAGGCGGTTCTCACCTAGGTGTGTGTGTGTGTGTGTGTGTGCGCGCTGCTGGGGGCTGATGCAAATGCCACTAGTGTGTGTGATTGGCCTGATGAATGGCTGAGAGTGCTTTGACTGGCAGAAGCAGATGGCACGTTGGCAGGGCTTCATGGTCGTGCCCACCTCTGCAGACACACCGCTGCAGAGAGCAGCTAATCGCCACCGCCATCGTCAGTGGAACGACCACGCGCAAAAGCGCCAGATGGGGAAACAGAAGTATTTCCAGAAATGACTGACCTGTAAAAAATGTCATTCGTACTCTGCACTGCAAAAAAATTAATAATAATACAAAAAATAAACGTTTAAAGCCATTGATATTACACAGAGAAAGAATGATGCACGTCAAGATCAAATAAATCAAAAGGCTAGTGGGGAAAAAAAATAAAGATAATTAAGCATCTGGATCTAATAGAATGGGAGTAAAGTGGAGCTTTTTGTTCCTGGTGTGAGTTTGTTGTCGACTTTCCCACCGCGACCAAGACGAAACGGACCGACGGACGGACCGTCAATGTCAGATCTGATGTTCCATCTCTTTCAGCTTTTGCACACTGACGTGTTTACACAAACTGCACTTCCTCTTTCAACCAAAATGCTTTATTTGCTCTGTTCATTCATTTCTTCCTTGGGATTGATTTTTTTTAATGGCCCCCCTTTCTGCCTGCAGGTGGCCATCCTGGGGAGGGAAGTGGCCGACCTTGGACATGTCATGAAGAGGATGGTCCATCTCATGGAGACCCTCGTGCCATTAGTGCCACAACCCGCAGTAGTTTGCCCCACACACTACTCCCCTGCACACCACACATACCTGCGCCACCCCGACCCTCCTCAGTCTTACTCGTCACAATCCCCGTCTCAGACTACATCCCTCTGGATGGACCCGCCCATTTCATTGCCTCCTCCTTCTCCCATTGTTATCCATCAGCAACATGGTGGGATGTGTCACAAAGACTCTCTGACACATAGACCCCAGGACCTCCAGCGGATGTGCCCCAATGTACCCAGCTCGAATTTACCCCCAGTTCCCAGCTCACCTGCTCTTCGATTACCCCCCATCGTAGCAGAGCCTCACCTGCCGACCTCACACCTGAGCTCACCGGAGATATTGCAGCACAAGAACGGCGTTTCTGGCTCCATCAGGTCAAGGGTACAGAGTCCATCTCTGCAGGACAGGGGAGACGAGGACCCTCATCAGAGCTCTGGTTGTCCTCCACACTCCGGACTTGGGGGGACCTACCACAACCCAGCTAAGGGGTTGTAGCAACCCTCCATCTGGACTTATTCTAACATATTTTTCGGGATATGTTCCTGGCTTCGAGATCAAACTGATCGACTTATTCTAGAACATTTGCAGGGATGTAACTGATATTGTCTTTGTTCTAAAAGCATGCATTTAAAAAAAACCTTGCATGAAAAGAACAACAGAAGGTTTAGCTTTAGCTTTAAGTTAGAGAAAAGTCGAGATTTGAAGCAGGATGAAGATGTTTCGGGTCGGCTGTGGAGATGCATGGTGGCAGCAACCTGGGCATAGCCCTGCCCAACCATGTTGTCCTCCCCAATTTGAGGTCAGATTATTCCATAATGGTGGACAAGAGTGATACAAAAGAGCAGGGAGTTTTCTCTGTCTTCTTTTATTGCTCGTGGCTAGTTTCAGGTTGAGCGGGCTGCATGTTGCAGGATGAAGCATCATGGAGTGGTAGAGGTGGGCTTTGCCAACTTGTAGAGGAGGGCCGGTAATGCCCCCCCACCCCAGGCCCCTCATCTCAATCATTTCCTCCCCTTTTAATCCTCCTTTCCTTGCCCACTCAACCCATATGTTTGGCTCAGGTTCGCGTGGGCCGGTGCACGGCCGGTTGGGGCTGGTCGGACTGGGTGGACGGAACGGCATTCGAGGAGAGATCGGACATATTGTTCTTTTACCCCCGGGCCTCCATGAAGGGGAGGTGGAGGGTGAGGAGGGAGGAAGGAGAAGGGGGTGTTGCGCCTCGGGCAGCGCAGCCCCTGCTGTCGTCCGTCACACCGAGCACAGGGACTTTCTCTTCCTGGCTGTTTCTCATTTCCAGTGTTTCTCTCCACACACCGACTCCTGTCTCTCGCTCCCGCCTTGCTCTTTCTCTTTCTCTTACTCTCTGCATGCCTTGCTGAGCCTTTCGAGTAGTGCCTGTAGATGCACATTAACATGCTGCATGTCACCCAGTTTGCCATTTATCTACCTGCTTAAAGGAAAAATGGTTCAATATTTTTTATAAATAGCTAAACCAGACATGTACGGATGCATATTTATTGGATGTCGGCTCAGTTTGAACAACTGGATACTCTTAAGCACGAGGTTTGCGAAGTGTCCCGCAACAAAGCGCCAGTACTAAATTGGCCCACGATCCATTTCTCTGATTGTAACCCAGGGTTATCAGCTCTGAAATCCATTTTCGAGAGCAAAGGCAATATCCCCAAATAAAAGCACAATGCGGAAATAGATATGCTTTTATATTTCTATGAATGTATTATTATGAAATATGTATTTTTTTACCTCAAAGAATGCAAGAGTGTGGGACAGCAGTAGATAAATACTGAGGTCATGGTACTGCTTTTTGCTGGTGCCCGCCAATGCAGTCTTCACCAGGAAAGAGGTCCTAATTCTCCTCCATTCAGATCTACCGTTCTCTTTTGAATTCACGTAGGTTTGAATCCGCATCTCTGCAAATGGAATGTACTGTAATAAAAACATTTTTCCCATGATATTTTATATAATTACATTAAAAAAAAAAACTACTGTTATGCTATTAAATTACAAATATGACTGTTTATTCCCTGGTCTTTTTTGTCTTTGTTAAATGTTCACAGACACATTTTGCTAGTGCTGAAAAGAGGTTATTCTCAGTCGTCACATTCAGCAAATACCACTTCTCTTTTCCGTATAAAAGTGCATTTCAAAGCAAAGTGTCATAATAGTAGTCCCGTGTGCATGAATTTCATAGTAAAATGAGCGTCCTGCTTGTTTTCATAGACATGGTTAGAATTGAAAAAAAACAGCTTAAAAGCCTCTTCTGTTAATGAAATACATTTTTTAATAGTTTTTTGTCATATTCTGCTGAAATTCACGAAAATGAATTGGAATACAGTACATGAGTATGAATGCATAAATCTCTTGAATTGTAGTTAAACTTGCCTGAATTGTTGTTTGAATTTTTTATATACACGACCAAAGAACTCATGCAAAACAAATGCTTGGGCCACCCTCTGATCTTAAACTGTATTAGTTTACCGGGCGCGCGCGTGTGTGTGTGCGTGTGTGCGTGTCTTCCATAACCATGGTGATGTGGGAGGGGGGTGAAAGCGGAGAGAGCATGCGTGTCGTGGATCGTACATAAGTCCAGCTGCTCTCACCTGTTTGTCGTGTTAGAAACCTGGAGGGGGGGGGGGGGGGGCACAGTGAGATCTCACAAGTGAGATGTGTTTCATAGTGGCGATGACGTTACCACTGCATGCAGGTGTGCGTAAGACAGCTTCAGAGGCGGTAATAGATTCAGAAAAGAAGGAGTCTGGTCGAAAGGTTCCCTCACCTGCTCGACTGGAGGAGGTAGCTGCGGGTGGGTGGGCGGGTATGTGGGCGGGGGCTTGTTTTGAGGATGAGTATTTGTGCATCTAGTAGTGCCAGCAGCCCATCTGTTGGAATGCTCTTACTTATCTTGGGGTCTCGATACCACATCCATATTTAACGGTGTACAGGCAGTCCTGTCGTGGAAAGTTTTACCCATCTTCTGGCGAGCTCATGTTTTATTCACCGCTTCCCGCTGTCTGTCATTTAGCAAAGCGAGCGCCATCTGCTTTCCTCCTTTACAGCCTTGTACGTTCCTTTTTCTTTCTTTTTCCTTTGTGAATTTGGATTTAATTATTGTCTGACAGAGGAATGAGAGGGACAATGGAGAAGAAATGAAAATGGGCGAAGGTGCGAGACAGATGCTAAAAAAAAGAAAACGTTTAAAAGAGGTGGGATATCAATGAATGATTAATGTTCATCTTCACTTTATTTCTGTTTGAACAGCTTTTCACATTGTTTGATGGTAGCCCTGATCCAACCAACATCCGCTGTTCGTCCACTCTTTCACTCAAAACACTCACAGAAATGCTGTGTGAGCACGCACACACACACACGCACACACACACACACACTTCCATTCAAATGAGCACTTTATCCCATGCAGTGAAAAGAGCCTCTTGCTCCCCGTCCTAGATTTCAGCACTGACAAACACCACGGCTGTGCAGGAGGTGAGACATTCTCTCTCAGGTAATGAACATACGTCCATTTCTCCCCTTTCATCTCCGAAGACACGACGGAGACGTGCTGGAATCTGCCAGCTTCGCTGCCTCACTGACACCTGATAGGCTGCCGGCTAATGAAAGAGAGGCTGCAGCTTTGTGCTGAGCCAAGGACGCGTTGGGTTTGGTTTTAAACGTGTGCAGAGACAACCTTGTGTGTTGTTATTGTTATTTGGACGCTCAAGTGCATGAAGCTTTTGTGCACATTTGCAAATACATGTCGTGTATAATACAGGGACGCATCTGTTTGGCTCCGAATGAGGCAGAGGCCGCTGTTCACACCCAAACAGTTCTGTTTGCATTGGTGCAAATCAGGAAGGGGGGGGGGGGGGGGCTAGGGGTAGGACACCTTGTTTGATAAATGAGTCCAAGCTGCTCCTCTGGGCGCTGTTGCACTAGTGGTGGTGATGGTGGCAGGAGGGATGGGGGGGGCAATGTACATGCCAGCAGTGGAGATGAATGGTGGTTTCTCTGGCTCTGCTCAGTAAGGACGCTGGAGCAGCTCCTAAAGGGCCTCCTTTGTTCCTCACCCGTCAGAGAGCATGTGAGGTGTTTTAGAACGTTAGATAGGAGGAGGGCCGCCGTGCAGACCTCTCGTTAAATAGTTGCCTTCCATTGTGTTGATGTGGCAAAACAACGTGCTCCTCGGTTGAGGGAGGAACGCTGCTGCTGCAGCTTTAGGCGGTGAGACACGATCCGCCGTTGGTGTTTTCTGAGATGACAAGGCAAACATCAGCAGATTGATTTCCTCCATCCGATCAGAGATTAGACTTTAGTTCAATCCTCTTGGCATGTTGCATTTATCGCCATTGTATATTTTTTCTTTGTATTTTAGATGTGTATATACTCTGACATTGAATATATTATATTACCAACATATATTGTGTATCATAACTATTGACAGACATTGATATGTAATTGTTTTTATGATTTTAAATTTGATTTTAGCATATGATAGCTGTTATAAGTTTATGTTTTTGATATGGCAATGACAGAAGGTGAATAAAATAAAGTAAAATATTTTGACACATTTAGGGAAATTAAGGTTTAGATCAATAATGAATCTGGTAAATAATTGTAAATAAATTTATACTGATTCTCACTCCTTTTAAAATATGTATTCTTGTAATACATGTAATATATATAATGTGCCAAACGTAATATTTCATTCATTCATTCATTGATATGTCATAATCTTTGTCCAAAGGCAACCCATGTTACATCCATGTTCCAATGCACAAAAGTAAATAAGAATTTTAGATGCCTTTTGACTTTTTAGGTGGACAAAATCAATATATTTTTAAACGACGGGTCAAATATCGATGTGTCATGATGAGCCTTCAGAGTTCAAACCTCCATTTCCTCTCTGGCTTTACGGTCATCGTTTAGCCAATCAGCCCCAAACTGTTGCAGCCGTTTGAAGGGTTCCATACACAAGCCGCTCTGCTCCAATCAGCAGACACGCAGCTGACCACGAGCGGATGAACAGAATAAATCATTCAGGAGCCATGCATTTCCCCCAGGAGGAGGCGGAGACCAAAAACGGAGCCAAAAGAGGGCGATAATTAATTCCTGCATGTGCATCATGTCGATCTGTCGAGAGGCTGAAGGCAAAAAAAATACAGGCTTGTGATTTTTCTCACCGGTTTGAATTTAAGAGCATTTTTTTGTTTTCTTTATTACATTTGTGTATTTTTTAAAGTGTTAATGTTGCAGCTTAATACCTTTTAGATATGTTACAATGAGTAAGACTGCTGCAATGTGATTCTCTTTTAAATATGTTTGTTCACGTGAAAGAGTGGTTTTCAAGAATCTGATGTGACACAAATATATGTGTCAGTGTAACGATGACTCAGCATTTATGGGGTGCTCTTTTGTCCGGGAACTTTTTTAACAGGGCATTCAAAATCCATTTTGGCCCCATCATCCGCATGAACGTAACTGCTCAACAGTGCATCTCTACCGACCGAGGACTCTTCACAGCGCACATCGTGAGCACAGCCTGCTCCACGGCGCCGTCCTTGGATCTTCACGGGGAAGCCACCGCTTCCTGCTGACATTTATCTGAGCCTCCCAGAAGATTCATGTGTGTTTCGGCTCGTGGCAAAATGAAGAAGGAGCAAAGGGGCTGGTGTGGATGTGAAGTCCAGTGGCCTGAAGCTACTTGCTGAATTTATCCACACAGAGATACCAGTGAGGGGAGGGAAAAGGTCACATGCAGCTACAGAGAAGGAGCGTTGTATTTTTAAATTGCTCAAGGACACCATTGCAGACAGGCAGGGGCTAGTGACCCTTTAAAGTGGCTGGATCAGATTTTAGGTTCATTTTTAATTTCTGAACTTTTCTTCTATGTTTTCCATGTTGTGAGAAATGTAGAAATCAGCTTCTTCACATTTATCATGCAAGCCCGTTTTCAATGCTACTTCATGCAGACAGACTGACCACGGTGCTTTACTGTGATTCCTTCATGCCGTCTATCAGCTGGAGAATGTTCACACATTTGAGTATATTCTGCAAAATAAAGCAACATCAAAGATCCCCAAACCCCAAAGGATTTAAGTCATGCAGCTCTCTCTCTCTTTTTTGGGGGGGGAATAAGTAAGTTAGGTTCAACTTTATTGTCATTACACACGTACAAGTACCAGGTAATTAAAAAAATAATAATTTAATTTTAGTTAGCATTTAAGAAGAAGTGCAAGTACCAGACAGAATGTATGTTAGCTTCGTACGTCTTCCTCGTTAGTATAGTGGACAGTATCTCCGCCTGTCACGCGGAAGACCGGGGTTCGATTCCCCGACGGGGAGATGTTTTTTAGCTGCCATTTTTTCGAGTCACACAACTCAATCGGGATTCCTTTAATGATTTAAAGTTTAACCACACATGCTCATTTCACTCTGGCGTCATCCATGCTTGTGTCCGTAACAGTCAACGGAGATATAAAAAAAAAAAAATCAACCTATGAAATCAAGCAACTTGCTCAAGAAAAGTCATCAATCACAACTCTTCAATTTGACAAATGTGTTTTCCAACTTTCGGATTAAAAAAAAAAAATCCATATTGTTTTCCCTCTGCCTCAGGGAAGATAAAAGGCCTGTGTCCCATCCAGGTACTAACCAGTCCCGACGCTGCTTAGCTCCCGAAATCGGACGAGATCGGGCGCGCTCAGAGTGGAATGGCCGTAAACGAAAGCTGCGGCCAAAAGGACCGTAAATAAACATGACTGTCCAAATACATTTTTAGCAGACGTCACCTCGTGAGCTTATGTATTCCTCGTTAGTATAGTGGACAGTATCTCCGCCTGTCACGCGGAGGACCGGGGTTCGATTCCCCGACGGGGAGGTGTCCTTTGACTGCTGGTGAGTTGACACCGTTTACTCGAGTCTCACGGCTAATTAATATTAGTTTTGCTTGTCCTGTGGGTTTTCGTTTTGTTAGTTTTTTTTAAAGGTCGATGTCTCCCTCTGCTGTTCACTGTTGTGAACTGCTGGCCTTTCTTCTTTACTCTTGTCTGTTTCAGTCACAAATTATTGTGCATAATAATTTTTTTGTGTTGACTTTTTGTTGCGAAACACACTTAGTGACATTTAGTTTTAGTAAGCGCTGCGGAAATAAACTTTATATGGAGATTTTTACCCAAATCACAAGCGTCGAAGTCAAACACAATGATCAGCAGATTGAATGTGCTCCAAAACCTTTCCAAACTCTATTTGATTAAATATATTTAAATGCAACGCAATAACAACATAGTCATGCTTCCGATAACTTCAGACAACATTTTATTATTTAACACAAATCCTTAAAACAGGAACAACAAGCTGAGGGGCAACGTATACTGTATATATATAGAGAGATAATTTGTTTATTATATACAGGTATATGTATATCAGGTGTATCAGGATTTACACCGTTGCAAACCGCTTCCTTCCCTCCATGCTTTCTGCATCAAGCATCTCGAGGAGCGACGAGCTGATCAAAATGCCACCGCTGCCTGGGATGATGGGAGCAGGGCCGCAGGAAGAGCCCCCCCGCGTTCCCGCCGATGCCCCTTGGGCTGACTTGCGGGAGCTCTTCCTCCATGACAGCTTCCAGACACAACTGGGACCGCTGGTGAATGAGCTGGCCGCTCATCTGGAGCAGGAAAAACGACACGCCCGGTTCACCCAGTACCCCATTGAGATCGAGCATTTACTCAACAAAGCATGCGAGTCGATCCGCCGTGCCTTCATGAACCTCCACTGGAGCCTGCTGGTGGTTGATCGGTTGGTGGGGCACGGGGATAAGACCACCCGCTCTCCCCTGGTGTCAAAGCAGGAGGCCCCCGTGGGGCCCCACCGCACCTCAAACTCCGAGTTGAGTTCACAGTGCTGCAGCGAGAAGAGGCATCAATTTTTGGACGTTTTTTTTTGTGTCGTCTGTCTTTCACAACTGTTGCCGCGGTTACCTGGCTGCCTGTTCCACTGCACGGTGCTGTGTTCATGGCCCCACCCTGCAGTTCCTGTCTGTGGGGGTAGTTGGCACAACTGCTAGCGCCGACATTATACAGCTTACACAGGAACAAATGGGTCATGTCAGTCTGTCAGCGATTGTGTGTGTGTGTGTGTGTGTGTGTGTGTGTGTGTGTGTGTGTGTGTGTGTGTGTGTTACCTCGCCTGACAGCGCAGGTCTGTCCTCTGGGATGTAGAGTTGTGGATAAACTGTTTTCAGGTACCAGTGGAAGTCCTTGCAGGCCAGACTCCTCTTCAGGCGCAGACGATCCGCGATGTCCGGGTTCTCGGACTGCACGAACGAAACGACAGTCCCACCCACCCTGTTCCTTTTTTTTTTTTTTTGTCCTTCTTAATCAAACACCAGAACCAAACGGACACACCTGCCTGATGAAATAAGCAAGAGTGTCTCTCCTGTAGAAGATCTTCCTGTATTCATTCATCCAGGTGTCTGCGATGCGGATCTTGTTCCTCTGACGCACTTCCTGGTCCGGGAAGCTGTAAGGCTGGTGGTGGCGGCGGACCAAGTGAGCCACACGGGAGCAGGGAACCACCTCCATGGAGCCCCCACATGACCACACCTATAGCACGACAGGAAGGATTTAGCAAAGAGTGCAAAAGGCATCGTGTTCTAAACCTGAACAGCTGAATAAGATGAGGAGAAACCAGTTTGCTTTACCCTGATTGAGAGCTCGATTTGTTCCTCGCCCCACAGCAGCATTCCCTGGTCGTACGCTCCCACCCGCTGGAAGAAGTGTCTGTTGATGGCGAGAACCTCTCCTCCCAACGCCGGGCTCCTGCCACAGGCTGAATGTTACTGACCAGAGCAAACGGACTTCATGAGGACATTTCACGTTGTAGCAGCTGTAAACTCACCGCACAGCTTGAACAGCCGACGATGGGTCCTTATCCTGATGCGAAGGGTCCGAGTCCCAACGGAAATCAAGTCTCCAGTCAAACACTCCCCTAACTGGCCACTGGGTGGCGTTGTACTGAAAGGTTTGCCCGTCTATCACGTCCAGGATGGGGGAAACCGCTCGAGTCCTGATTGGAGAAAACCACATTCAAACGAAACGGGTTGACTTTCATCAAGTAGTGATGTTAAAAATTTAAAACACTGCAAAGACAAAGACATCTGGAACAAAAGACAGGAAGGGAGAGTTGCTCAACAGCTGATGGGATCATTCCACAGGGTAAATGGGCACTAGTGGTCGTCTCATGTTGAAAGGGGGCTGCTCCAAAGTCCCGTCGTAAACATGCCCCTGTTTCAACTTCACTAAAATGTGTTGCATGCATCAAAATCGAAATGAGCGTTATTATTATATATATATTCAGTTTGAATCATGTCATCGATTTGTTATTCAATGAATTCTGTTTTTATGTCCCCACATTTAGAGATGGAGTTGCATTTTAAGAATAAAGACTTTAAATTCTTAACCAGACCTCATTTGACTTATTTTTATTTATGTTGCAAGACATTTCCAGAATAAACACACAGACTTTGCTCAAAAATAGACGTCTTTTTTCAGGGTTCAAAATGTTTTTGTTGTGTGCAGAAATGTAATTTCGCTTCTCTGTAACAGTTCATTGATTCATAAATGCAACACACTATAGTTTGTTTACACATATATAAAGGTAAAAAACGATGATGAAGAAGATGCAGTGTTGTCTTCATTTTAAATGTCAAAAGGATTTTGTGGCTCCCAGTGTTTTCTTTTCTGTGGAAAATGGGTCTAAATGGCTCTTTGAGTCGTGAAGGTTGCCGACCCCTGCTCTAAGCAGAGGAAATCAACGCAATCACGTGACCAGCAGTGTTTACTGTGCTCCTTTACCTGTCCTGGGCCACTCTCTGCAGCAGCGGCTCCAGCCAACCCCGCTGGCATTCACAGTGGGAGTCCATGAACACCAGCACCTCCCCCGCAGCTCTGGCAGCCCCCACCGCCCGGCACCCCGCGACGCCCAGACGCTTCGTGCTGCGAATCAAACGCACCCCGTCCAGCTGAGACACGTACTCGCTGAGCACGCGCTTTAGGTGACCTGAGAGGTGGAAACAGGCATTGTCGTCATGCGCATTGCGCATGCATGCATGGATGCATGGATGCATGGACCGACCGTGCTCGCTCAGGTCGTCCACCAGTAGAACCTCTTGCAGGTACTGCTCGGGCGCGGTGTCCAGCACGCTGTGCGCGGTGCGCAGGAGCGTGGACCAAGCCTCGTTGTGGAAACAGATGATGACGCTGGCGGACGGCAGCGACTCGTACTGCTGTTTAAAACACCTGTTAAAGTCAAAGTGGAACATTCTTTAACTGGGTTTTAATCCCAACGCAGCGCGTCCGGGTCTTTTACGCTTTTATCTTTTCGCTCGTGCATGCGCTTCGCCCATGCAGCGGGCACGGCACTCACTCGGGGTGACGCGCCTCGGGCAGCCTGCGGTGCATTGGTATCCTCTCGCTGACCACCTCGTTGAAGCCGTCCTTGTGCGCAGCAGCAGAAAGCTCCAGATCTTTCTCTAAGACTTCCATTTGCAGCCGCAGCGCTTCCTCCATCCCGCCGTGCGTCGGAGGCGCGGTGGCGCGGGCGTCCCGTTTCGCTCCGAGCAGAAGGACCCTGTACCCCCCCTTCTTGAGCGCCTCCTGCTTGGACGGCACGTATAGCAGCTGGTCTTCTTGCAGCGATTTCAAAGGCGCGATATCCGCAGCGAACTCTATCGCGGGGTCCTGGGAGTCCACGATGACCTCCAGCAGGTCCGGGGAGCTGGGGGTCTGATGGGGGGGGCGACGGCGGCGGGGGGGGCCGGGTTTCTCACGACTCTCGTCTCGGTCACGGTTAAAGATCTCCAGGAGAGCCAGCGTGAGCAGCGCGAACCCGAGGAGCATCAGCCAGAGGCAGAGCATCCTCCCCCCGCGGCCGCCGCCGAGCAGCAGCCTCATCACGCAGGAATGCTCAGAAGTTCTCCCAGCGCTGCTTCGACGTTCCCATGTTTGCGTTTTGACCGAATCCGAGTCGATTACGCGCCATTAAAGTGATGAAATCGTCTCAGAAATCCACGGAGCAACAGACGCGGTGGAAGAATGACAGACAAGACAAGATTCAAAAGACACTCTGAACTTTCTGCAGAGTTTTCCTCATCCCGTGGTCCTAAAGCCCGAGATCAAACTGAGCTCACACGCAATATGGCGCGTCAACAGCAGGGGTCGCCAAACCTTTTCCTGTGAGGGCCACATAATGTTTTCCTTCTCTGATGGGGGGCCGGGGTCACTTTGTACGCAGGAAAGTGTGACGATGGCAGGGGGGCCTAAACATTTATTGTTTTCCAGACAGCCACCAAATAACCCGTTCAGTCAGGAAATAAATAATAACACTATTAATAAAATAAATAATAACACTATTAATAAAATAAATAATAACCAAATAACCCTTTCGTCACAGAAAAAAGTCCATGGAACGTTACCTTTCTGGTCGTATGTGATCATTAAAATTGTCCCAAACGAAAGGAAGAATGCTTTTCTTCATAATATTAATATATTCTTCACTATCAATATTATTTTTAGGAAACAAAAGATTGAATTAATGACCCCTCTTAAATGCACCCAATACCATTATTGATCCCCTACCGGCTACTCATGTTGTATGGAAAGGAAAATAATAATAATTTTCTCTTTTTTTGTATCTTTTTTTTTGTTGTCTGGTATAGTTCAGGGGGCCGGGCCAAATGAGGAGGCGGGCCGTATCCGGCCCGCAGGCTGTAGTTTGGGGACCACTGGTCAACAGCATCACCTGCGCCTATAAGAGGAAAGCATCTAAAAACAGAACTTTAAGTGAGAAAAATAAAATAAAATCTAGAAGAAAAGTATCATCGAAAACTGTTTTTTTAATTTGCACTCTCGATGTTACGTAATAAAATAAGCCATTTAAATATTAGATATTTATCTCTGTGTCGCCGCATGGGTCCATTATATAGAAACATTCCTTATGACACCAGTGTTTGTTTATATGCCAATAAATACACTCCAATATGTGTGTGCGTGTGAGGCCGCTTCGTGCGTGCGGGCGTCACACGTGCAAGAGATGCTTCCTCCAGCCAGCTGGCGGCGGGTCCGCGCAGACTTATGACCGTCTGACGGCGCCGTGAAGCGGGGCGGTCGCAGCGCAGCTTCCATGTCCCAGGAAAAGGTTCTCCGGAGGAGATCTTGGCAGCTCCGGCAGCTGTTTTTCACTAAATGGAGAGGAAGACTTTCCTCAGTTCAAATGTACACGTGGAAGAATATTATAGACATGCAGGCTTGCAAACACACACACACACACACACACACACACACACACACACACATTAAAAGACTCACCTGCAGTTGACCTCGGGAATTGTGGTCCAGAAATGGGACTCATGTAATGTGTTATAATATTCTCTTTATAAGACTCTTGCATCTTTATTGCACCTTCATGTATTATATTGTGTTGATTGATTCAATTTTATTAATGGTGGTAGAAAAATCGTGATTTTATGAATTTCTATACTGTCTAACTGGTGATCATAGAACTGAACTTGAAGTACAGAGATAATTCAATTTAACACGACAACAAGAATGTATAGGATAACACATGTTGGCGTGTTATTGATGGGCCAATAGCAGCAGGAGTTAAAACATGAGCGGGCACGAGAGGTGTGATTCATGTCTTACTAATATGAGAAATAAAATGTGCAAAGGCATAGACTTGCAAACTTAACTTTGGCTATATGGAGCTTCATTCATCTTTTTTTCAGTTATGGGATTTGGCAGACCTCCCCATGCAGCCTTGACCTATGACTGCAGCCTTGGCCTGCGTAAGTGCAGCTTTATAAGGCAAAGTAGCCAAAGGCCGTCTCAGATTTCTGCTGAAAAATGCCAAATATTTTCTTAATACATTTTCCAAGCGACCTCACAATGATATTTCCTTTTTGTCGCTATCCAAACAGAGTTCAGGCTGCAACCAATTTTATTTCACCACATCACAAGAATAGAAGGGCTTCCACGCCAGCCTGCTTCCTGCTTCACACGCTCTGCTGTGTGTGTGTGTGTGTGTGTGTGTGTGTGGAGCTTTGAAGCCAGAGTAGCTCAAGATGGAAACAGGCAGCCCCCCCCCCCCCCCCCCCCCCATACTGTTGAGGTGATGGACTCGCAGGCCTTGTTATTGAGTTACTTGATTTAGTATAGCTGCTAGTAGCCCCCCCCCCCCCCCCGGGTGTCGGGATGAGAGGGCAGAGTGGTATATGAGAAGAGGAGGAGACACCTGGAGAGACAGATTGACACGCTGGAAGCACGAAGGAGGACTTCAGAAGACGGATAGCAAGGGAGTGGACATGAAACAGAGTCGGGAGTGGCCGCGCCCCCCCCCCCCCCGACTCCGGTGTTCTTGTGAGGATACGTGTCTGAGCCTCAAGACTGACAGGAAGGTTCCTGCTCGTATTGCTACAGATGCACGATGAACACTTCCATATGTTGCCAATCCGGAGCCAGAACACACAATGAACCGGAATTTCCACTGCCAGCACATTTGAGAACATACACACATAAACATTAAAATCACACGCACGTATATACACACACACACACACTCTCTCTCTCTCACGCAACGCGCACGCAACACATGCACTAAAGGTGTGTGTCCAGTCCACAATCTCAGGAATGTTCCAGCATTCCAACATCTGACTAGAAGCCAGTGCTGTACTGAGACGGCGAAGGCAAGTACGTGCATGCGTCCTCCACACACACACACACAGGGTGGGGAAACTATTGGCTGTACCCTGTGATTGGTTTGTTGTTCAGAGATTTTCTGTCTGATCTGAGCAAAGAGAAAGAAAGAAAAAAAGAAAGAAAGAAAGAAATAACCCCCACACTCTTACATATTGTTAAGAGGTGTTCTTTAGTATTGTACTGAAGTACTGTTACTGTTATTCTTCACACAAGTAAAGTCCATTGAAAAAATAATCACCAATACTTCTGATAAAGAGACTCATTGTTCAACTATTTTTCATGCAAAATAATATAGATAGATAGATAGATAGATAGATAGATAGATAGATAGATAGATAGATAGATAGATAGATAGATAGATAGATAGATAGATAGATAGATAGATAGATAGATAGATAGATGAGTTGAGGGGAAACTGCGGAGTCGTGCTGCCCTCTACTGGAGAATAAACTGTATTCATGTTTCACTCTATTACTGAGATCTTCGGGAAAAAAAAACAATTTTAAATTAAAATAAGAAAGAGCCGATATTAACCAGGTTCCATCATATATAAATTAGCTAATTATCATGATCGTTTTTTTTCTCTAAACATTATGGACGATTTCAGAATTTGTCCGCTCGTGATTTTAATTCTTGGGATCACGTCATCACTTAGATGATTCCACATGTTTTATTAAACTGGTACGTGCTGTTCTAAAATCGAGTACCGGTACTTCCATCTGCTTTGTCTGCTTGCATTTTATATTGTAAATTATATTCATCCCGTAGCATGATCGGTCTTTAGTGAAATCCCAAAGTTCACGAGTTACTTTGAAATAAAACATCGGGATGTTTTTCAGAAATTCAACAGAAGAGATGTTCTTGTCATTTCAGAGTCTCTTCTGTGGAACCTAAACCTAAGACGTTAAATGTTAGATTAAAGTTTGGGACCGTTTTGCTTCAGTTTCTAAATTCTCCTTGTGACCGTTGTTCTGCATTTGACCGGAACAAGACTCTGCTGCACATCACACCGTGGTTTTCCTTCTGCTTTTACGCGCAGCTATGGCGCAGCACGCACGTATCGCGCACCCGCATGTGGACGCTTCTCACCATGACACAGCTGCATGAGACAAATTATCCAGTCATGTGTCCAGCAAGGACATTTAAAGTTGTTAGGGATTCAAAGAAAATATAGACCCAACTCTTCCTCAAAATAAGTCTCTTTAATGCAATTCCATGATTAAATTAAATCTAACAAGATTTGAAAATTGTGTTCTCGTTAAAATATGTGTGACCGTTTTCACTTCAAATACCCCTTTATTCAGGCATAAGGATGAAAACATACATTTATATGCGATTATTGTTTTATTTTCTTTGGGGGGGGGTGAAATAATGTTCCAGAATCAAATCCTGAACGTTAAAGACACAGATGTGGGTCTTAATTCTCAAAAGTGAAAATAAAGCAATGTAAAGAAAGTGTTCAGAGAAGATAATAAAGCATTGTCATAGTCGGTGAGGAAGCAGATCAATAGGAGAAGTGGGTCTCGACCCTTTGACATAGGATGAATGTGCGCGCACATGCGCACGCATCTTGTCTCTCATGTGTTTCCTGCAGCACCAGGAGACTAATGAGGGATGAGATGCGTCCTGTTAAGAAACGTCACATGTTTGTGCTTCCACATTTAATTATTGGACATCAGGACACGAAGGGGAGACACTCGGGCAGCTGGACGCGCAGAGAGAAGGACAAGCGTCGTGGGCGAAGGGAGGAATTTTGTTTTTTGGAAGTTGGCTTGGCTTTTTATTTTAAAGAAGAAAAAAATATATTTCCCAATATTGTATAGCTATTTTTTTTAATAATGGAAGCATTGCGTTGTGTTTTTCTCCTGGTCTGTACCTGCTGTGTTTATCAGGCTGAGGGACGCAAAAGTAAGTAGTGCTGTTTTAAAGTCAAGCCAGCTCATCTGATGGAATTTAGGATTGTATATGTATATAAATCTGACATCTGACAAAGAAATATAGAAATACAGGAGCGTCATATTTATTATGCATTTATTCTGACATCACGGAAGTAATTTCCTATTCTGAATCTTGACATAAAAACACGGTAATTAGCTGTAAAACATGCACATATTTTTTGTTTCGCTGTGTGTCTCACAGCTTCAGTGTCTGCCCTGTCATCTGTCTGCACTCAGGGTCCCATGAGATTGATTAAGCGACTCTGCTGACTGACGTCACGCAATAAAACTCACCCAAACAAGCAACTTTGCAATCAAAAGATGAGAATAAACCATAACAGAATAAACCAACAGAAAAGGCTGTGTATAGTTAACATTTCTCTCCTGGAAAAGACATTTGGAAAGATATAATAATGATAAAAGTATGGGTCAAGCACCAGATATTGTAACATGAAAATTTCCTGAGAACAGATTCAGAAAAATCTTTTTTTCCATTTCACGTTTTTCACTCAGAGAAAGCCTTCAATAAAATATAAAAGAAAACCTGTAAAAAGCATTCAAATCAAAGCGATCCCTCCATCCAATGTACTGTTGGGTATTTTTTTTTTTTTTTTACATTTTCACAAATCTTCCAAGGCAAAAGAAAAAGAAGAGTGAGAACTCAATTATTTTAAGTGAAGTGTTTTGCAGCCATGGAAGAATTTTCCTGAGATCATTTGTGATGTTCTGAAACTTCAGCCAATCAAAGACTGACCTTGAATTAAAGGAATTCAAGACATTTCTACTTGAGCCTGTTAACAAAGCCGCCAAGCGCTCCCTCTGTTCCCTCCGTCAGCCTCAACTCGCATGTTAACGAATCCCAGCAGTCTTAGAATGTCCTTCTTCCTCTTTCTTTAGCTTTCGCTGACATGTTTCCCCACAAGCATGCAGTAGGAAACAAGTTCCCATTTCCAATTCCATCAATACCTGGCTGGGGTAATGACACCACCCCGTGGGACGATTACCTCTACCCTCCCCCATACCCAAAGCCCAAACAGCTCATGCGCCACAAAGGTGAGTAAGGTCATATTTCTCCCTGAATTCCATCGTGATTTGAGTTGTTCACCAAGAACATCAACACTTCTGCAGGTAAACCAAAGGTTCACCTGACCAGCGACAGTCCGGCTCTCCACGGCTCTAACATCACCTTCACTGCTAAGCTGGAGTACCTTCCGTGTCAGAAGGAGGACGCCAACGGGGACCTTGTATGGGACAGCCACTGCGAGGACGGTATGGAGCGGGAGCGCGAAATGAATTCCTCAGAGATACTTAGCTGAAAAACAACAATACAGCGGAAGCTAAAACCAAACTTAGAGCGGAAGGAAATTGCCCCGCTCAGAGAGAGTTGTGTGTATTTGTTGCTATGAGTAACTCTGTTTATTTACAGGTCGACTCATTTTCCTTTCCTCTTTTCTCTGAGCAGCTAACGGACAGGTGAATTCTGGCTACGTGTACAACTGGACTTCCTGGATGGATGACTATGGCTTTGGGAAGTGTACCGATGTGAAGAAATGCAACACGTTTCCCGACGGGAAGCCCTTCCCGCAGAGCAATGACTGGAGACGCAAAAGCTACGTCTACGTTTGGCATGCCATGGGTGAGGAAACACGGGGCCGACAGACACATGCAAGAGCAGAAGTAAAATAAGATATTTTTCTTCTTCTCCTTCTTTGTATCAGGCCAGTATTTCGAGACAAACGACGGTTCCTCGTCCAGCGTGACCCTCAACACCACCGGTATCCCTCTGGGGGCGGAGGTCATGGAAGTGATGGTCTACAGGAAACGCGAGCGGCGGAAATACATCCCGCTCACCACCGACAGCACCGTCTACTTCGTCACAGGTGGATGCAAGCATCAGTCATTGTCCTTTTAGCCAATCGGTCTGATTTAGAACTAAAGATAATTGACAATAATTGACCCCCCCCCCCCACACACACACACACACAGATAAGATCCCCGTGGCGGTCAGCATCTCCCAGAAGGCTGCAGTCAACCAGTCCGACAACGTTTTCTTTCGTGGCGAGGACGTAGTCTTCCAAGTCCAGCTCCACGATCCCAGTGGCTACCTGAAAACCGCCGCCTCCATCGACTACATCTGGACCTTCGGTGACGGCAACCAGCTGGTGACGCATCGCGATCTGATCTCACACAGCTTCAGCCGGGTGGGGAGCATGAGGGTGAAACTGTTGGTGGAGGCAGCGTTCCCTATGGAGTGCCCATACACCACTCTCCTCCCAACCCAGGGGAACTCCACGCCGCCGCCTTTCACAGGTATCCGACCGAGATGGACCAATGTATTCAAGCTTTTAAACCGTTCGTTCAGACTGGAAGAAATAAAAACAAATCAAGGCATCAATGGGAAAACTGAAATGCTTTCTTGTGTCTTGTCCTCCAGAGGTTCCCACTCATGTCCCCACTTTCAAGACGGAGACCCCGCAGGGTGAGAACCGCGGCTGTAACCGTGTCTTTATGGTAGAGTAAGAGCAAAGGAGGAGTTGGAGGAGGTGGGCGCCTACCTGAGCAGTTTGTCCATCCTTGAATGCGATTGGCTGCAAGGATCGCAGTTTGGTGGAGCCCATTCAGTCCGCTTCCTATCATCTGCTTCCTGTTTCAGCAGCATCCAGCACAAGCCAGCCCCTCACGTCTTCCTCCTTCAACGACACGACATCAAGCGCACCCGCCACCGAGCCTTTCACCTCCATCTCAAGTGAGACCCCAGAGTATGACCCCTCCCCACTGGTGGGGCTCCAAACCCGGAGCCTCCAAAGGAGTGGGTGCTTCCGTTACGTTTATGGCACCTTTCAAGGCAACATCACCATCATCGGTAGGTGGGCGCCTACGGTTTCCGCTTCTCTGAAACATGTGAGGGGGGGGGGGTCGTTGGTCTTATTATTGGTCTTTCATGGACATATATTCAGTAGTTTGCGCGTATCCTACTGAATCAATCAGACGAAAACATCAGTGTGTGTACTAATACGACATTATATACATTCACAAACCATCGTCGTGTCTTTATGGGAGTATTGCTACACATCTGAGCCCACGTGCGTTAACGTTATCTCCAGAACCCAAGTACGCACTGAAGAGCCTGCCAAGTACCGGTAATCGCATTGTGGGCGTGTCTTCTTCCCGGGTGAGCAGCACTGACGTCCACTTTCTGGTGAAGTGTCTGGGAGAGTGAGTATTCCTATCGATTCATTTAAACGTAGCGTTCATTTAGCTGTTTTTATTGACTGCACCGTCGTACCGGCGCCTTATCTCCACCCCCCTGTAATCCCCAGCATCCCCACTTCGGCCTGCACCATCATTTCAGACCCCACCTGCAGCCTGGTGCTTGGCATCGTGTGCGACGACGTGCCGCCGGTGTCCAAGTGTGAGGTGCATCTCACGCGAGCCTTTTCTGAGCCCGGCACCTACTGCGTGAACATCACCCTGGGGGGGACCAGCGGCCTGGCCCTGACCAGCACCGCCAGCACCACCATCACCATCAATAAGTCTCAGGACGCACCCGGTCAGTTAGGACGCTACGCTACTCACAGGCCCTCGTCCCACGTCCCACACTCACAAATCAAACCTTATTCTACATCCCTACCAGTGTCCAAGACGTCTCGCGCCGCAGAGGTCGTGCTCTCCTCCGCCGCTGTCCTGGCGGCCGTCTTTGGGCTCATCGCCTACCTGGTCTGCAAGTGAGTACAGCCGTCGCATGCAGATGTGCATTCAGTGCATGCTGCTTGCATGGCGACGTAATCATTGCAATCTTTTATTCCTCTCCACCAGGCGTTACAAGGTATACCGCCCCGTCAGTCGGCCGCAGGTGGGGAACGCCTGCGTCCACTCAGGGGTCAGGGGTCACATGGTCCGTCTGAAAGATGCGGTCTTCTGCCCCAGTGAGGAGAATCAACATCTGTTGCCCGAGAGACGCCCCCTGTAGGCATTATTGAGCCACGCCAAAGCATTCCTGCCCTTCATGTCAGAAGTACTGAGTAACTCTGATTGAATTTAAGTACCCAAGTGTGTCACAGCGACAAAGTCAAGTCATTAACTTTTGTTTGTGTCCGTTTTGCAAGATAGTGTTGACGTTATGCAGGTGACTAATGCTATAATATACGACGTGTATTTTAGAGGCTTTAAATGTTTGCTTCAGGCTTCCGCGTTTCAGCTCATCACCGGATCGGGTGCGAGTCTCGGCTGCAACAGAACCGGATGTTGCTACTTGTGCTTTTTTCCAATAACCTGTAATTTTTACATTTAACATCCGTTAGTGATTGGACTAGAAATAAATGGCACTTATCTGAGAAGGAACGTTCAAACTGGATTAGTGTATAAAAGTCTGGTTTTATTTTACGGCTCCATTGCTCAGTGATTTAATCACTAGGTGAATGAAAAATCTATTTTAACGAGGGCTGTCAGAGTAAAATCAAACCAAAAACATTTCTGTCATAGGTTTTTTCTTTTGGAAATGAATTTGGACTTCATGTAGATCCATGGGAATATTTCTCCGTAAGATTCAGCATGATTGTTTTGCGCTGAGCTGACATTGCATGTCTGTTGCACATTGATGCAAAGACTGCACAGTAAAGCCAACTACTGTTGTACTGCATCGATCTATGTACAAGACCTGACTAAAATAAAGCGTGCTAATCAAATTAGCAGTCCGAGTAGCTAAATATACGCACACATCCGGGTTTCTATATTCAGTTGTGTCCAGGCTCTGAAGCGGGGACATGAGATTGACCTTCAAATAATGTCACCGTACCAAACCAGCAAGAAAACAGCAGAAGATTAATGTTTTTATTGATTTTTTTTTTTATTTAGTCAGAGGCATTTGCAAGTGGAGCTGTGTGTGAAGGGAGGTGAAGGGGGCACAAGCATGGTTGCACAGAGGGAGGAGATGGGAATATCATGCTGAAGTTAGATCACTTTCCCAAAAGATGTGAGACCCAGTCCCTCATATCCGTCTCATACCAAGGTGATGTTCCACGTTACACAGCCTAGAAATGCTAAAAGAAAAACGGCTACCAAATGTGAGCGCGTGTAGCATTTGTGAAAGACAAGGGAATAAAGACATGATTTTTTTTTTTATCCATTTCAAAGTCTTACAAATCAGGAACAAAAACAAAAAGGCAGATCTTTCTTAGAAAAAAAGAAAAAAGTATTCTCATTTAACTACCGAATACAATAATCAAATTCGTGATTTGACCTTTTTTCCCATCAAAAACAAAAAGTTCAGATACATGTTAGCCACACCAAAATTAGAAAGCATAAAGAAATTGAGGATTTCAATTAAGCAAAAAAAAAAATAAAAAAAAATAAAAAGGAGTAAATAGTTATAAACACTTGCAAAAGAAAATATTTTTGATCAATTTCGATTATTCTCAATTCAACAGTTCATGATTTTTACTTTTTTATATTCATATCCAGGAGAGCATAGGGAAAGCAACGAAGGTAAGGGGTGGGGGCTAAATTCTAACAAATAGAAGAATGCCTCTACTTCAAATACACATCTAAAGAGGTAGATCAAAACAAACTGGGGGGGGGGGGTTGGCAGGGACAGGGAGGTGTTGGGGAAATTTTTTTAAGTATCACTTGTGCCCCTCAGTTTAGCGTGGTGTTAGGATGGCGCGCCCATGTTCAAAGAAGTGTTCTGGGGGGACTGAGGTATTGGTGTACGCGGGCGCTCAGGGGGGCGGGGTGGGATGCCTAGTGCCACAACAAACCCCCACCCCCTCAGCTGAGGTAGACGGCGTTCTGCTGTGGAAGCATGGATACACGAGCACGTTTACCACAATCGACGTATTTACATTCGGCATGAAGAGACAACTGGAGACTTGTACTTAAGATTCGGGTTTCTTCTCATCCCCGTTTAGTTCAGTCGTCTGCGTGAGTTTAAGCTCATTTTTTTCTCCTGTATTAACAAATTAAAACATCCTAGTTTAATGTGTAGAATATTAATTTAAAAAAAGAACATGTGTCTCAGTGTGACTCTTCCCCCCCCCCACCCCCCCCCACCCTCACCCTCACCCTCACCATGCAGTGAAGAATGTTAACATTGACTTGATGATCTGGCTTCAAGGGACACTAAGAAATGACAAAGCTTGCTCAATGGAAATAAACCTAGTCGGACTTGGACTTGCAAAAAAAAATAAAGTGGCATGCAGTCGGAGACCAGATCGGGACAAGACGCTCCTGCTGACTCGTGAGCAGCTTTAGAGGAGCGTCCCATGTCCAACACTGCAATGCCCGACCACAGCCACCCTGGGAAGGCAAAGTAAAGCACCATTACCAATAACGTCAATCCAAAACTAAACGGCATCGCTGCACTCGTGTACGGTTGGGCATTATTTGCATGTTTTTTACGTTTCTTCTTTTTCAGAAGATGGTGGGCCCTCAGGGGAAAAAACTGAGGCGAGTTTCTCGATATACTCCTGCCAGCCGCCAGCTGAGGGGGGCTCCAACTCTTGTTTGGGGGGGGGGCGCTATGTTCAAATAGACTTTATGTACAGGGTCAACTTAAGGCGCACATACAAACGAACGCGACCACCTAAAGCACAAGAGTTGTAGGCGAGGCCAGTTGGCAGCAGACCAAATTTTAAATTTTCTTAAAAAAATAAAAAAATGTTCAAAGACTATCAGCTTTATAAAGTATACAAAATACCACAAAAGCAAAATAAAAAAAAAGAAAGGAACATTTTTTTTTCATATATATATATAATCATTTTCTCTGAGGTACTAGGATCCTGAGGTAGTCAAGTAAAATGCATATTAAATTGGTTTTCCTGGGCAGCAGCTCTTCGGCACCATTTTACTCGTGTCAGTCATGGTGCTGCCCCCCCCCACCTCTAAATATAATCTTCATCTATGTATATAGATCTATCTATAAAATGCATCCAAATTTATAAAATGCCACTATCATTACAAGGGCAGGACACCCAATATAATCAACTCTTTCTGGGGGGCGGGGGGTCCTGTCCTGAAACAAGATTATTTCTTTCCCCCCCTAAACATCGCCCACCCATGCTGAGCCAACCCTCCCCCAAAATAAACTTCTCCTGGTCCAACAAGGACCGTTTTATAGCAATGCCTTTTCCTTTCCACAGAAAACTCATGAGAAAGCTTCATCAACCAATTATACACACACAAAAAAACTGAATCTGAAGTCAACCGATCTCTCGTCAGGTTTGAAGTACCACACCAGTGAGGTGATGGGAGGGGGAGGGGGGGGGGATCCTTATTTCTTCTTTGTGTTTCTAGTGTAAAAGAAGAACAAAATAAAAAGTAGCACACCCGTGGTTGCGAGGAGGGAGGGGAGGGGGGGGGGGGGGGTGTCCAGGGGTGTGCACAAGTGAAGGCAGGTGACATTGTTGGGAGCCCTCAAAAGTAGATTCTCAAAGAGATGCAGAGAGGCGAGGTGGGTGGAGCTTCAGGGTCTCTTAGCCACACTTCAACATCAAGTAAGACAGGAGTGTAGATGTTTGGCTGGGTTCTGATAACCCTAACCCCCCCCCCTGAGATAAGCATTACGACCCCTCGTCTGCTCCCCCCGCCCCCCCTCCGGGCTCTGCTGCATCAGTCCGTCTGCCGAGTCTTCAGGCAGATCGGGGGGTCACCTTTCCTCCAGGTCTGCTGGATCCTCACTTCCTGCGGGGCTGTGGAGGCGGGGCTCCAGACGTGGGCTTCGGCTGCTGCTGCCTCCTAACCTGGGCCAGAATCTCTTGAATCTTTCTCTGGGCCAGCTAGATAACGGAAGAAGACATTAAGAGCACGTTACAACACAAGGAAATCAGGAAGGATCCCATCAAGGAGGTCGGCCGAGTATTTAAATATTTCGTAAGTATTTCGGATCAAATGGGATGCGACAAAAAACATTTGTGCCCGATCTACATGCGTTTCTGTGTATTCCTGCTGAGGACGCACCAATCTATTCCCGAGTGGAGCATAAACAGGCTCAAGTCCGCATACACTCTGCCGTGGATTCCCTTAAAGCAGCAACATTTAACCGACTGAAGTCCAAACAGCGGAAGTCTCGTCTCACTAAGCTACTCTACATCGCTTCCTTCGTAGAAACACACCTGACACGCAAAGAAGTGTCCACTGATCTTGACTATGACCTGGTCCGCCTCATCGGGGGTCTGGTCCCTGGGCACCACCACCTCCGCACAGGTCAGGTTCTGCAGGTCGTTTACCTGCAGACGAATAGACAAGCCTAGTCGTTGGAGTCACTTTGTTCACGCGAGGTGGCGTTTAGATTTGTTCAGTCATCAGGGTATCCCTCGGTTACCGTCTTTCCTCCCTTCCCGATGACCCGCCCAGCAGCAAAAGATGGAACTTTGATGTGCGCTTCCAGCTTCACCTCTTCCTTGGGGCCGAAGAAATTCTCTTCCTTCAGCTTGCCAAAGATACGACACTGAGCCTGCAGCCGAACAATCGGGGATACGCGTTACCCAAGCCGTCTTGAGTGGTAAAAACATTCCCCGACAAAATCCATTCAAGCAAAACGGCATTAAAAACGGCGTTTAGCATTATAGGACTGAAGCGGTCCGACACCTTAAACTGAGCCTCGGGCGGTCCGACAATGATAACCATCCTCTGCTTGGCGTCCATTCCTTCTGCTGGTGCGATCTGAAGGAGGGCAGAGCACCAGCATTAGAGAGAACAACCTTCACGTCTGCTTCCGATAACCATCGTTAAACTCGAGCGGCAGGTCGACAGCCGACGCCGACCTTGATTGAGGCTCCCGCGAAGTGCGACAGCTGCTTGATGTGTTGACCCTGCTTTCCGATGATGGCTCCGACTGCAAGCGCCGGGATGAACAGGTGAACCGTCTCAGACTCCGGTTGCCCCTATCGGGTAGAAACACGTTAGCGCGACTGTGACCGGAGGATCATACCAACCGGTGAGACCATTTTCATCGCACAGCGGATCTTCCAAAAACAGTTCAATTCTACTTGCATCATTTCCCGCTCATGCCCCTCCGCCTGAAATCCCAGACTGGTCAGGAGAGACGTCAGTCTCCCACTTAACTCTGTTATCAAAAGCCACAAGCCGAGTTTGCAGCATGCATCAGTTTAGCCATTCCATCGGAGAACCAATCAGGCAGTAAGTGGCGTCCAGCGGATTTTGTTCTCGTGTCTCAGCGGAGGCAACGGCGCAGTTGCACACACACGCCACTTGTCTTTCAGGTGCGCTTGCATCCTGAAGCTGGGGTAGGTAGCACTGGAACGTTGGGCTCCAATAAACAGTTAACGTCTTAACAGCCGTCTTACGCAGCTTTTCAATGCCGAGGATAAACTTGACTTCCCAATTAAGACATAAAGAAAAACGCATGCGAGGAATCGAGAAACGACGGCAAATCAGCCGAGATGCAGCGAGCAGCTAGCGCGTCACCCTCCCCATCGGGTTAGCTGCTGCACAAAATCGAAGGCCCCAGATCCAAAGTTGAAGTGATCAAGGCGCAACTTCGCAGCAAAGCCTCGCCGCACCCCCCCCCCCCCCCCCGCAGTCCAGCAGTGAGCATCCACAAGCCGTGCAAAGCACTCTGGGACGGCGACTTACAGCGAAGGGCTGGCCGCTCGCCGACAGCACAGAAGCCCAAAATGCACCCTCAACCCCATGAGCGCTGGACTAAAGTACAAAAAAAACAAAAAATACTTATATATACAATTACAATCAGCCGGGTTCTCCTTTTCCATTAGCCTAACCCAAAGTGAAATATGCAACGGCAGGACATGGAAGAAAACCGCGGACGCCGTGCGAAGCGGACTGCCTTACGCCGAATGAAGAACCTCCGCCGTGCGCTCCAGGAGGCGGGACACTGGACATAGAGGGACTCATCCCCGGAGCTCCACTGGGGAACAAACCCAAAGCATTCAGATTCAAGCCCGGAATTAGGTTGGACTGGAGCTGGCGAGAGAAGACAGTATTTTGATTAATACTCTTGTCACCACGTACACTCGTTCATCGCCAGCTCATGACTACGGTACATAGAAATGTGCGTCTTCGCAGGATCACAAAACGGAACGCATGTTCCACACGTTCTCCAGCGTGCCTCCGAGGCATCGTACGCCACGGGAATGAAGTTTGATCGACCGCCAGTGGAAACATTCCCACTGAAAGATTTTGACATGTCCCCCATTGAGCATTGGCTAAAACATTCTCACGTTCATAGCAGCCATGTCGCTGTCGTACGACTCCCTGATCTTCTTCATCACCTCCTCTTCGGCTTTGGCACACGCCTCGATGGTGCCCTTCACCGTAATAGTCCGCTCAGGGTTGTAGAGAGTCAAATCCTGGAGCCTGAATGGAGAAATTGTACACAATCAAGTATAAATTCTCAGCGCTATTGAATGCCAAGTGGCGTTTTTATGACTGAACTTCATGGTGTTGGTTTAAAAAATTTTTTAAAGCAGATCAGTGAACTCTCACGGTGAAATCGTGATCTTGGTGCACGTATCCTGTTCAATTTTCTTCAAGTTGCGTCCTTCCTTCCCGATCAATCTTCCTACAAAGTTGTTGTGTGCGAGTATCTTCAGTGGAATCTCTTCAGTGCTGCAAAGGATAAATGCAAGAGTCAGCATTTTCATTCTCGAAAAATGCTTCTTACCATGTAAGGAAATATGGAGACTTCTCCCACCATCGTTTCAATGCATGCAAACAGCAAAAAAAAATTATTCTGATGGAGGCTTTTAATTGACACACACACAATATGGAGAACTTCTTGTGAATTTTAGCAATTATAATATTAGAAACAAACTATTGGAGGGAAATATTCCGTTGTTCACGTTTGATTTAGGACAAAACACTTGCAATTTTGTGTCGACAGCTTCCTTCTGCATGATTTCCAGGATGGTCGTGCAAGCGTTCGAACAACCTTCCGGGGTGGAGTGAATTGTGATGGGCTTCTCCGCTGCGCCCGCGTTCTCTTTTCTATGGATGTCAATCCTGGAGTGAAGACGAGACTACAGGTTACTCACACCATAGAGCGAATGCGGCAATGTAAGAAGAAGGTAGGAGACGGCAAATGAGTCAAAACCGATTACACTAAAATACAAGCTAAGGTAAGTGGGGGAGGGGGAGAGACATTTAACAGTCCAGCAAAAGTTACACAGCAGCTACGGTGCGAAGAACGCTTTAAAATTTAAGGACTTCGGCGATTTGGGGCCGATTTGACATTTTCTGGGAGTCGTTTCAGACAAGTAGTCAAAAAAAAAAAAGATCTCTGCAGTCAGTTCTGAGTCAGGGGACTGTAAGCAGACCCGTCCCACATTAGAGCATTAAATACATTTTGGCTTGTAACGATAGAGCGTTTTAAAAACTCCTCCGGCCTTCGGACCACCGTTCTCGCGTGGTCTTACCTGACGTCAGAGTTCTGAATCAAGTTACAGCGCAGGCCATGCTTTTCTAAACGCTGCCGAGAATCACGGGACTTATTCTCGGTTTGACAGGATGAATCCAACGTTGTCTAATATGACACTAAACTTTAGATCCAACTTCATGCATGGCTAAGTGGGCGGATTTATGATCTGAAGCGTTTTACGACTAGAATCAGATCGATGCCATTCAAACCGTTATTTGTTTCACGGAAAGGAAAAAAAAAAACTGTTTGCACATTAAATTGTAATGAGAGCGCTGGTAAGAGTTTGTTGCCCCCCCCCCCCCATCAACTGTTGGAGGAAGCATGAAGATGGTTAAAAACATGTCGGCCATTAATGGCGCCATGGAGGATGTGGTATTACAAAACAGTCCTGCTCCTTCATATCACTCGGATCTGAGAGCCCAGTTAATCTAGTCGGATGTTGTCAAAGGCAGAATTGAAATTTAACAGTGAACATTTCTGCTCTTTCAACACTAATGTGCGATCGGAGGCATGCCAGGAATGTGACAAAACAATTATTAAGAGCAGAGAAGGTTTTAAGCTGTAAAAAGCCCACGTGTCTATAGAGAAGTGAGAATAACCAATTCCATTTCAAGAACATGCAACCTATGCAGACGAATATGGCTCATTTCTGTATTTTTATGCAGTGAAGGGAAATTCATTGCGTGATTTATCAAATTAACTGGTGCAGTGCTTCCTCCCATCGACCACAGCTAATAAGGCATCTGGATCATCCACGTCAAAGAGTCTCAGAAAGCAAAGTTACTCCATTTCATTCTATCCCCCCCCCAAAAAAAGAAGAAGAAAATTGCAGAAACAGCCGATCAGTTAACCGACAAGTCCCGAATTAATGTCCGACCTCTGTGTACGTACTTTGAGTGAGTCTGTTTGGTGATGTTGCGGATGGTGGCACCTTCCTTGCCGATGATGGCCCCTACGAACTGCGTGGGGACCAGCATGCGCAGCGGGATGTCAGACTGCGCTTTGGGCCGGGCGCCCAGTCCTGGGGAGCTGGAGCGAGGCATTCCACGGGCGTTGAAGCCTCTCCTGCCCCCCCCCGGCGAGGCACCCTCTGGAGCAGCCGATTCGTCTGGTATATAGGACACCTTCAAGGCGTAGTTCTCCATCATAGAGCCATTCAGCTTCTCCATTGCCCTGGAGAACAGAAAAAATGAGTCTTGTATTCTTGATTAGTGCATGGCTGAACATCAGTCTGATTCACGTCCACCAGGGGGCACTAGAGGGCCAATTTAACCCACTCCCTCGTCATCTGTCAGGATTAACCAAACTTGTTTTAAAGAGGGGAACCCAGGTTCTCCAAGAACTCTACACATTGAGTTCAAGTCATTTCTAAAGGAGAACTATGAGTGAAGAGGAAAATCTGCAGCTCCAGGTCCAAGACGTCCTCTGTGTGTGTGATGATGAATATATTTATTAGATAGAATGTTAGAGTACAAGTACAGTCACACAGTAGCATGTATTACAGTACAAGTACAGTCACACAGTAGCATGTATTACAGTACAAGTACAGTCAAACAGTAGCATGTATTACAGTACAAATAACGTCAAACATCCTGTCTAAGAGGAGCATTTCAAAAAAGCCCTTGCGGGCTTGTTTCCGTTGAAAGTCCTTCGTACATAAATCATCCACAAAAAACAATACAAATAACAATACAAATAAAAATAAATCCAATATTAAATTACGTGTGTGTGTGTGTGTGTGTGTGTGTGTGTGGGTGCGTGCACACTCACAGCCTGGCCTGGTCCTTGGTTCCATATCGAACATTGACTACGGCAGTCTCTGTGTCAGTGTTCACTGTTGGGAGAACACACACACACACACACACACACACACGTCAAATCACACACACTCTGATCTTGAAAATTAACCACAGATTTATTTGGCTCAAATTAAGTTCATTGGAAATTCTTCATTTCTGTCATTTTATACATAATCTGAAGCAAATTTATTTTGAGATTACATAAACAATTCTGTACATTTTGCATTAATTAAATGTTGCATAAAGTGCAACACAACCGTTAAAGGGGGCTGGATTTACCTTGTTCACAGCTCTCTACTGCACCATACTGAGCAAGCATACCATCCAGAACCTAAGACAAAAATACAAACAATAGCCATTAGTCAGACTCGAGGTGTTTGCTGGCCAGTTCTTAGTGAACAGGAACAGTCTATAAACATGCGCCATTAATAGGTGGAGATTTTGGCTGCCTTCTTGTTCAAAAGTACGGTGGCCCTGAAGTGCAAATCACAACAACAAATTGTATTGCACACAATAAAGAAGGAATCGCGCAAACAAGAAAAAAACGCACGCACAAATAAGGAATCGCGCAAACAAGAAAAAAACACACGCACAAATAAGGAATCGCGCAAACAAGAATAGAAAACACACAAACAAGAATGGAAATCACGCAAACAAGAAATGAAATCACGCAAACAAAAAATGAAATCACGCAAACAAGAAATGAAATCACGCAAACAAGAATACAAAACACGCAAACA
This sequence comes from Brachionichthys hirsutus, assembly GCF_040956055.1. NCBI lineage: Eukaryota > Metazoa > Chordata > Actinopteri > Lophiiformes > Brachionichthyidae > Brachionichthys > Brachionichthys hirsutus. The sequence continues at coordinate 4,522,975 of NC_090909.1, read as the reverse complement.
AGAATCGAAATCACGCAAACAAGAATACAAAACACACAAACAAGAATCGAAATCACGCAAACAAGAAATGAAATCACGCAAACAAGAAAGCTCCAAACCGGAAATGCTAAATATCGGACATGTCCAAACCGGAAATGCTAAATATCGGACATGAGGGGTCTGGTTGCTGATTGGACAGAAGCACTGTCAATCATTCTGACTTTCGCTACAGGTTTCCCGTAATTGTTGCAGCAATTAGTAGCAATTGAGTAGTAGGTAAGAGAACAGCGTGAGATACGAAAATATGTTTTGCCGTCATTGTGGTAAAAAGTTACCCGAAGAAGAACGGCCAAACTATTGCAGTGGTTGCGGCAAGAGACTTCAAGGGATTCTGGACAATGAACCAACCGCATGTCAACTATTGCATCATAAGTGTGTCCCGCATCAAAATAATTACTGATAATGTCTTCGGTGGCAGCCATAATTACAAATGAACTTTCTCAGCAATCATCATCCGGACCTCTGTATGTCCGATATTTAGCATTTCCGGTTTGGAGTTTTCTTGTTTGCGTGATTTCGATTCTTGTTTGCGTGTTTTGTATTCTTGTTTGCGTGATTTCATTTCTTGTTTGCGTGATTTCATTTCTTGTTTGCGTGATTTCGATTCTTGTTTGCGTGTTTTGTATTCTTGTTTGCGTGTTTTGTATTCTTGTTTGCGTGATTTCATTTCTTGTTTGCGTGATTTCATTTTTTGTTTGCGTGATTTCATTTCTTGTTTGCGTGATTTCCATTCTTGTTTGTGTGTTTTCTATTCTTGTTTGCGTGATTTCTTATTTGTGTGCGTGTTTTTTTCTTGTTTGCGTGATTTCTTATTTGTGTGCGTGTTTTTTTCTTGTTTGCGCGATTCCTTCTTTATTGTGTGCGCTACGAAGATGTTGTTGTGTTTTGCACTTCAGGGCCACCGTACAAAAGCCTCATTTAGACTTTACATCTACTACTGGTTGGATTGTTTTGGCAGGATTGCATAGAAACCTACAGATTTTGATGCCATTTGTTGGGATGGACGGACATGCGACGGCAAAGAACCAAGAATATTTTGTAGCCTAAAACGCAGACATTTTTATGCCCTTTTTGACCAGTTTGTTTGAGCGTTTGTCAATTGCAAATAAGCACCTTGGGCCGTGGCATGAAATGGAAGAAATTCAATTTGATTTTCAAATTTGATCCAGATAAAAATCTTGACACACACACCCTCGCACCGTAACAGTAATTTGAGGGGTGCACATAGCTTGTTGAATTTAAGTTATGGTTTAATCTAATTCAAGAGCTTGAGCCCTTGTAGTTTAAAAAATAAATAAATTCGAAAGCAGCCAATTATTCCTAAAACAGTTCCCCCTCCTTTGAGCTTTGTTTGTTTTTTTAAATCACGGAAAACCATTTAAAATCCCAGCACGTGTGAAATCATACCCCAACAACGATAAAAAAAAAAAAACTACAAATAAAAAAGCTTTCGAGTCTCACATTACGTTGACCGACTGTCCAAATCTAGAGACAACAGAATTTCAACTCGTTGATATGATCCAATCTGAGCTGAAGGAGGAATGAGAGAGAGCAGAGCCAAGGCATTCGGCCATGCTTTCCAGACAAGGCCACGCCCCCCAGGAGAGCTCAACCCCACTTTGTGGCCAATGAGAGTGCGTCCCCGCCAACAACCCACCCCCTTTCAATCTCCGCTGCCCATCATTGGCTGCTCCAGCTCCGAAGCGGGTTTCCCCGTAGGGAAACATTTGCTCGCTGCTGACTGCTCGCGCCGCCTGTCCGTCACCGCGCTTGACCAATGGGAATCCAGGCCATTCAGGAAAGGGTGGGGCACATTCCAGCAAGGAAGCAGTGACTCGGGCGGGGGGGGGGGAGAAATGCTACACATTCTGTGAATCAGTGCACATGGAGGGAAGCAGGAGGGGCTCAGGGCCAGCCGCCCGCCCACACACCACAGCCTGTGTGAACACGCCACGCCACGCCACTACTCCCCCCACGGTACTCGCCCACTTCAGGCTAAAAAGCACAGTAAAGCCCAATTGGCTAATCTACCTGAAGCTACACAAAAGGCCTTTGCATCTAAAAAAGACCCCTTTAAATTCTCTTCCGCTATTATTAGCCCGTTAGCTTCTGAGAAGGCAACTAGCTCACTCGCTACATGCTAGGAACATGGAACTGCAGCAGCGGGACATGCGTGGGCAAAGAAAGGCCGCCATTACAGAACGCTGTGCTCATCCGTAGCCATTTAGTCAGGGAGTGAAAGGCGACGATCCGGACCCGCGTATTAATGCAGTACAATCAATAAGACCCTAATGATAAGGCTAAATAACTTTAATAAACTGATCAATGCGTACACATTTGTCAGTCAACTTTACCAATGCTGAAATTACGCTACATATAATTTATGCGTGATGTGCGGGCCCCAGTGCGCAATCACAGTGTTTTACATTAAATGCCGATCACATGCAGAAACACGCAACAGCCTTAAAATCTCTGCACGTTTCATCCCATCAGATCTATGGAAAGTTATTTTCCAGCACCCTTAAAGGAATTACAAGCAGATTAAAAAAAAAAAAAACGAACTTTAGATATATTATTGCAGCAAGACTAATTTGTGTAGAGCGTTGCAGGACATTGGGTGCAAGTCAGATTTCTAAATTTAGAAGAGCGTGCTACAAATGTTTATCTGCAATCTGTGTGTATTAGATTTTGTAGATGTGCCAAATCTTCAAATCCATTTTAAGTGTTGTAAATATGCAGACCAATCTGCAAACATATACGTAGACATTAATGGTTAAATAGTTGTAGTACTGAAAGTATTGACAGATCAGTTACCGGTTTAGACAGGTCTCTCTATGAATATATTTTTTTACACCATCTGTAAATTCTTATGTGAATTCAGAGACTATGGGGCTCCTCTGTAGCGCTATCTGGCAGTGCCACATGCTGGAAAAAGCACTTTGATTTTACTCAGTTAAAAATAAAAATCAGTATTCATAATAAATGTGATTAGGACATCATCAGATCAGGCATCTCCTCTTCCTCATTCCCTTGCCGTTTGATCTCTCCCCCCCCCCCCCAAACTTCACCTTCCCACGAGCAGTTGGTGGGGATGAACGTCCCAACGGCGCTGTAACGAGCACCGTCCCCACTAGTTACGCTGGCATGCATTTCAAACACACTCCTGCAGCTCAAGGTGAGCGGCCCTGAACCCTAAAGAGATGCAGGTCGCCGCCTGATTGACTGGATACCTGAGCTGACGAAGGCATGGCCATCGAGTCAAATAAATACATCCTTATTAAATTTAACCGATTAAAAAAACAAAACGTAAATCCCAGAGCTTCTCATCAACAGGAATGAAATACAAGCTCTTGCATTTCATCCAAAACAGACAAAAGTCTATTACTGAATTTACAATGACTGGAAGAAGAAGCTATTATCCCCAGAAAATTAAAGCCCACACCACATTAAAAGCAACAAAACAAGCATAATGCCGATTTGTGTTTGTTTATTTGTATCATCATGACCTGGAGACCTTCAAAGACAACCAACCCCCCCTCACAGAATGAGATTGAGCTCAACTTGCCGCCAAGAAAGCAACAAAATATTAAAATACAATCTTCCTTAATCATCCAAAAAGGCACCAAAACATATTGGACAATTGCACAAGAATAAAGTTCTATCTCCCCTCCACTTTGTTGGAGGTGGGGAATAAAAGAAAAGAAAGCAAAGCCAGCAGCAGCAACTAGTGGCATCTGAACTCTGAAGCTGCTGCGACACGCAGACGAAGACAAATCGGCACACTTGTAAATCACAACACACATTCAGAGATCTCCGCCACGAGTCATGCGTGCAAACAGCCAATGGAGACGGCCGTCAGAGCAACCGATGGATTCCCCGTGTTCCCGGCTTTGGAGCAAAAATACGTTTTAGTCATTAATGCTTACAGTATTTACTGACTTGTCCACAGTGTTTACACAGGATTGAGACGCAAAACTTCCTGCACACATTCACACATCTAGATTATGTCACATTTATAAATCTGATCACTCACACACGAGAACATGCATGTTTGTGTGTATTTTTGGCCTGCAAATACAGTATATACACACACAAAAAAAAAAAAAATTCAGTGCAAAAAGTCATCTGGGTTGAAATAAAGATGTCTGCAACCCCATCAAGTATTTACAGCAAATCAGAAAGTCTGGTTTCAGATTTTCCCTTTTAATAATTCTTATTTTGACTTCTATTTGGATGCAGCAGCAGCCAACAGACGAGATTATTTTTACAAGGTTATTGCCGTGTTTCAGATATTTAACATTTGTTGGTGTTTATTGATTGGGGTGAGGGTTTTTGGTTAAAAAAATAAAAATAAAATTTCATCCTCAAATATCACAAACTTTGTCTTTAAATTTAGATGAATCTCTAATAGAGATACCTTTAAGCTTACAACATTTGCTTCTTGCGTAGTGATTCCATATTCTGTCAGGGGAAAACCTTGGGTTGTGCATCTTCAGCAAATTGTGATCATGTCATTCAAAAATCAAACTACACCCACACACACAGACACAAACACCGAATACTTCAACTATTTCAATTCCAAAGATCCTGTGAACCATTTCAGGGCACAAACAAGGTTTCTAAACTTCAGGAGTGGCCTCGATGTCACATAAATAATCTCATTAAAATGTTTTAGAAATCCTCCAAAAACAAATTCAAGATACCACAGGCGATCAGCGCCGAGAGAATCGGATCGAATCGAGGAACATCGGATTCTGTAAAGCCCAGGATTCACTTTAAAAAACGAAACGTCTTAAAACCTCGTCGACACACCGAGCCACACGAAGCCGAGAAAGGAACCTGGAGATGCTTTCACAAACACTTCCCTCCATTTCAAGCCCTCAATAATGGAATCTTAAATTGTCTAATTTCTAGTTTGAAATCATTTCTGCTACACAAATGACTGGTCCAGCCCACTGGTTAGTGGGAGACACTGGCCTGACATGCAGCCTCGCACAAACAAATCAAACGGCTGCGCAATTGAAAGGCAAAAAAAAAAAAAAAAGGGGGGGGGAGGGGGGAAGCAAGGTGATTATGACAATTGATGAACTCAATGGTTCTACCTGGAAGCAGAGATCCACTCACCTCCCACTGCATGTGAGGCGGGATGTTCCTGATCTGCAGCTTACAGCTCCTAGAGAGAACGAGGGAGGAGGGAGAGTGGGGGATGGAGAGAAAAGAAATGTATGAAGGAAGATTGAGGAGAGATGGGAGAGGGAAGGGGAGAAAGGCGGTTAATAGCAGACAATATCAAGGCACGGAAATAAAAAGGGATCTTAAAAAAAGCGTTTTGTTCCCTTCTGCCATCAAGTGAGGAAGACCAGAGTGGAGATCCTGCAGACATGCTTAATTCTAATTACAATCCTGCAGGTGCACTGAGCCCCCCCCCCCCCCCCCATATAAAACGTGGGAAACTGCCAAGAAGGGAAAAAGAAGTGCATGAATTACCTGCGGGTGGCCTGAAAGATCTAAATGTATCTATTAAATAGCGCTACACCCTGCACCACAAATCACCAATCGGGTCACAGCGAGAGTTTAGAACGAGGGAAGAGATGCCAAAGCAGCACGACGTCCCGTCTGTACCTCCACCGGGGGCAGGAGGAGCTCCGCCCATAAGGGGCTTGGCTTGGGGACCCGGTGCCGACCACCGAAGGGACTGGACAAGCGCCGATTCACCTCCTGGGCACCGCCCTTGAGCAAGACACCACCCCCAACAATCAGCTCACAGCTGCCCATCACCCTGTGTGTTTTTATATTCACACAGACAAGCGCAAGTACACAAAGTGTGTGTTCCGTAAAAAGAATTTGCCCCATCGCGGGATTCTACTTCCGTCCCTGAATTACGGTGAGCGAACCAAGACTCGAGCCCAACAAAAATAAATGCGGGATGATCTATTGGGGGGGGGGGGGGGGGGGGGGGTGTCCACTTGCTGTGTCACACCAAAATAATTGAAACGGCACACATGTTGGGAGCGTTGTCCTCGCAATCAGAAGCGAGGGGAGGAGAGTGTGTGCGATGGCGCCGCCGTGTCAGACATCACCCAATTCATCCTCTTGAGCTGCGAGGTTTGCCAATGTGGATTCCGTTCATGAGTACAAAGGGGGAGGGGGGCGGGGGGGCATGCAGACAGGAACTTGTGAATCAATGGGTCAGTGCCCCCCGCCCCCACACACACGGGGATGTTGTATAAAAATTGTGAGAAGAGCGAAGGCCATTCCAAAGTCCCCTGGCAGCCCAACCTAAATGGTTCAAATAAATAAATGCATGCAGTGTGGAAACACCAACCCTAACCCCCCCCCCCCCCCCCCAACATAGAATGCAGGCGTAGTCTCTGCAACAACTTAAAGCCTCACCTTGTTCATTGCATCTCGTTTCAGCTTCACCGAGCTGTTAAATGACGTCGAACACGCAGCTGATCTGGCATTTTGTGCGTCGAGCACATGAAAAGCATTTATAAACTCACGCTATACACCATGGACTGAAATGCGAGGGGGGGGGGGGGGGGTGCAACAGTAAGAGAAATTAAAATGTAACAAAATAAAAAAGACGCACGCAAAGCACATCTACGCGGCAAAACGTGCAACAAGGGCGGCAGAAAATGCCCCCGCTCGGTCGCTGCAACCGAAATCAAACCGACGGCAGTAAGAGAGCATTTCGTTTGCGATTGTAGGAAGCTACTTCATTCTTAATGGGCAAATTGTAAAGAAAATTCCCCAAATACGTTCCAAGAGGAATTCCAGCCCAGTGGACATTCTGGCGTGATCTGCCCCCCCCCCCCCCCCCACACACAAATTCTGTACAATCTGCATTGCAGTGAGCGAGTGAAATGTGCAAAATGCACCAGGCACTTCCAGTTGGGTTAACCTATAGCGCCCCACACACACACACAGCAGCCGGGATTTTGGGTGGGGGGGGGGTGGTATACATTCCCAAGGCCCGCGCCTTTGATTTGGGGAAGAAAAGGGGGGTGGGGTTAGCCCTGTTTCAGGCAAGGCTAACAGAGGCCCTCGCTACCCTGTGGGGGGTGGGGCCCTGTCGTCATGGACACGGAGAAGTCCGCTGACAGTAATACGTAGGGTGGGGGGAGGGAAGGGCCAGGAGTATCTCGGGTGGCTGGTCATGTGATGGCCAAGAGTAGACTGGGAGCCTTTTAAAACCCCACCGGCACGCTATGCTAGCCTCGTCCACGCCGCTCAGACGAGGGCTCGCCGCCTGTGGGCGTCGCCTACGCGTGCACCGCACCTGTAAAAGCCCACGTCTTCCCCTTCCCGCAGCGCACCAAGCCCTCGGGGACGTTGCCGTGCCCCGTGAGAAACGTGCCCGACCCCCGACCCCAGCCAGCGACTATTCGGCAGGCAGGCTTTGAATGGCTGAGCTCCATCGACGCTGGTTTCTGCCTGAAAATATTTGGTCACAATTCCATTCATAAATGAGGAAAGTTCTGAAACGGCTAACACACAGATTTAAGGGTTGTGTTCCTTTTTCGTCTTTTAAAATAAGAAAAACACGGAGACGCATTCCCAATTCTGTCATCGCAATTCTATTCTCTTCGCAGGTGGGGCGCCGCAGCAACCCCGTGACCCAAAAAATACTTGAATGATCCAGGAACACCCCCCCCCCCCCCAAGAATCAATGTGCACTATTGTCTCAATAGACGTCTTTTGAGGCTCATTTCATTTTCTTTGTCTTCATATTAAAGCTACAGGGATGAAACAGTGCTCAGCTCATGCAGCTATGTGTTGTAAATAAGTTGTACACACACACACACACCACACACGCACACACACAGGCTCTCCCATTGTCACACCATGTTCTCTTTGCAACGAAGAGCAACATGCATTTAATTCACCCATAACCTGCCAAGCCACATTGTACACAAAAGCACTCCTGCAGCTCAATTGGTTTTACTTTATAAACAGGTAAAATTAAATTAAATCACCAACCATTAGTTTAAATATATTCCACGTGGTGCGGCTGCATGACCAATTCAATGCATTTGTTTTTGTACTCAAATCTGGGTCAAAGGTGAGAATAGAAATGCTATTGCAGCCTAGCAGTGGGAAAGTGTTTTTAAATTAAAATGCACGTCTGATTATTATCTTTCTAGTGCACAATTTATACACCCCGTCAAAGTAAATGCAAAAAAAGAAAAAAAAAAAAAAATAGTCATTTGTCCTGAAATACCTGCATAAAACGTTTTTCAGGCAAAGTTAAATAACCGTGAGATGATTTAAGTAATTTCCACGTGCATGCACGCATCCCCGTTCCAGATGTTCAGTTCATTCTCTCGCGTTAATACATTTATATTTTCAGGAGTCTCGATAACGTGCATCACGTTTTTGCTGACGCACAGCGAACGATCGGGCCACAGTCGTGACGGACGAGGAGGTGTGTTCGTGTTGAAGTTGGATCACCATGATACGACACACACCATACCCCCCCCTCCCCCCACCACCAAGCCAAACAGCTCTACCTTAATGAACCCCAAACTTCAGCTTCCCTTTCCTGGGAGGGTTCAAAGGTTAAGCCATGGCGATTGGCCGAGATAGTTGCAGAATGGAAGGCAAAGGGGGCCCCTGTGTGTGTGTGTGTGTGTGTGTGTGTGTGTGTGTGCGTTTCCATAAACAGAATACTGCTCCTTTTGCCTGCCGTCATGTTCCACGTTGTCAAGGGGGGGGGGGGAGGGGGGGGGGCACCTTTTTTGGGGTCGAGGCTGGAGCAACACAGCAGAAGAACGTCACCAGTTGCTCAAAGATTAAGGGGGACAATTTGAGGAAGGTCTTAAGACGCAGACGAGGACGCAGCTCACCTGGTTTA